>NC_088353.1:5450000-5467500 GCF_036884655.1 Musa acuminata AAA Group | reverse complement strand
AGATACCGGTCGGGGGCTTTTATACTATTATCTGAGGATCGATCGTACGCGGATTTGGCATGGCAGCCGACCCCCTCGAGTGGTGAGTTCGTATCTTCGTGCGGCCTCCATCCGGTATGTGCGGAACGGCGCCATGCGACAATGTCTGGAGTTTTTCGGGACGGGACTTGTCAAGAGGACGCCTTCTTGTACGAGCTTCAGCTCGGCGTGGGAGGAAGGCAGCCCTTATGTTGAATCTGCAAGGGTGTGACGTGATGCTTAGTCCGCATATGTGATGACGTTAGAGGTAGATCGTAGCATGAATCATGACGTGACTGAGATCCGAAATATGCCTTATCAATTGAAGATGCTTAAGACAAGAAGATTTCGAAGATTTCCCAGCGTCGGAAGAACAGATCCATATAAATGATTCAGAGAGAGATCCAACAAGGAGAGTTGAGTCAAATTTCCCAGGCTTTGAGGGATTGATCCCGTGAGAAAGTTGGCGGAGCGATCCAACTCTTGGAGATTCTCGAGATCCCCCATTTCTTCAGGAATACTTCCTGAGAAGCCATTTCCGGACAGGGTGAGGAAGTCGAGGCTTGTCATGTTGCCTAACGAAAGAGGGATGGAGCCACTAATTTTATTTCCACTGAGATTTAAGGATCTCAGCTTTGTGAGAGAACTGATCCTGGCTGGGATCGTCCCCGTGAAGTCGTTTCCTTGGACATCAAAAGAGATGAGCTCAGAGAGAGTGAAGATGGTGGGAGGGATCTGCTCGCTGAGCCTGTTGAACGTGAGATTGAGGCTGGTCAGTGATGGCAAAGCGGAGAAGTTGAGAGTGTGGAGTGGCCCATCCAAACCCATGCTCGGCAGATTAACCTCGGTGATCACCCTGTGACGCCGGAGGCTGCAGGTTATGCCTCTCCAGCTGCTTGGGCTGGTGCTGAGGTTCCAATATCGAAGTGATTGTTGGCTTCTGAGGCTGGCTTTCCATTGAAGGAGCACTCGACGTTGCAATGCAAGCGAAGACGATGCCAGCTTCGGAGAAACTGAGAAGACAAGCAAGAGAAGAAGAAGGCGGTGGAGAGATTTCTGGGAGAAGAAAGATTCCATTGCTAGACACGCTAACTCTGTCACGTATATTCTTTTCCCTCTAATGTGGAACGATGAAACGAGCTAATAATGCATATTCTTTTCCCTTATCCTTTTCTCTTTGACGACGTGATCATTTTATATTTGTAGTAAACAGGGAGTTAGTAGTTGCCAATAGCAGCGTAGTCTCGAGCCACTGAATCAGACAACCATTGCATTTCATCATACGAACGCTATTCCTCCCTCCTATTGCTTTAAATATTACTCTAAGCAGCATAGCAATCCCATATGCTAAGCCGTGAGAATAGGAAGCTCATTGCTCTGATTCGTGGAAATGATGTAGGAGATTTCATTTGATAATATTTAATGGATGCATGAGCTATTGATTACGTAACGAAATCACTAAAGCACACAACACATACAAATCTACGAATGAATTCCTACTCATCGGTCGGCCCTCTGTCATGCCTCCGTAGCAGAGCAGTCATGGTGGGCAGGTAGACATCAGAAACCAATCATCCCTCGGCCTTCATTTAATTTCCTTCACAAATTCTCAAGAAAGTGTAAAGCATATAGTAAAAGAAAATCAAACTTTTCAAGCGTCCAAGATTTGCATAACAAGGCAAAGATTACCAACCGATGCTTTTATTAAACACGCTGCAGAATGAAACCAATATGCTTTTATTAAACTCTGCTCTCTAGACTCTGCCAATATGCACCACTTCCGATATAGAATTTGGCAACGAAATCTTCGGTGGCTTCGATGATGCCCTTTTATACGTCTCTTTCATCAAAATTCAACATAGAGAAATAAAAATATATTATTATCAGCAGCTACCGTCTGCTTCTCTCTTATGGAATCGCAAGGCAGCTCCGATGAATATAAGCAAGAGAAATAAAAAGACGACGGCGCAATGATAGCTAGTAACTCAACAAATCACGTACAAATGTTTGAGATTAAAAACTTGTAAAGATCATTATGAAATTTTTGTTTCCACAAAAAGATATACCATCATATATATATATATATATATATATATATATATATATATATATATATATATCACATGCTTATACCTCCCAGTCAAAGTAACTCAACCATACCAACTTGATGAATTTTTCTCGTTGTGTGAGAAGGAGATAAGGATTCATACATAATATCCAAATTATATTAGAGATATATTAATTTTGAATTATATCAGTCTTGTCAGAATGAATAAGATTATAAGAATAAATCAAGATTTCAATCGGACCCATATTTACCTGTCAAATTATTATATAGGCATGTCTACATCATCTTGTGAGAATCAGACCCACAGTACACGGTTTAAGTTACACCGTACATTAGAAATCTCGTCCACCCTAGTCAAATAAATAAGTTCTACATGAATAAAAGTAAAATGTAATCCAATATTTTCGGCAGAGTTGTAGATCTAAAGAGAGTTGAGAGAAATTTTTTTCAAAGTTTATATAAGAGAGTGTGTAAGGGGAGTTATACTTATGCAAGGATAACTCAAGAGTCTTACAATTGATCTCATATGAAGAATATAATTTTTTCTATGAATATAAGTGAGATTTGATGGGCTACATTTAATCTTGCAACAACTTTTTGCTATGTTATTTGATTATTGATCTATATGATTTTTTTTTTGTTCTCTCCATCCTGATTAATAAATACTTATAAAAGTCTATTTCTTTCCTCATTCGACAATATTATACGACCAAACCACTTATAAGGCATAATAATATATACAAATAATACCTAACAAGTCTCAAGAAAGAGGCTTAGGAAAAAAAAAAACAACATGTGTTCGATCATATTTCTACAATACATCGGTTATTATCATGCCAAATCAACTACATCATTACTCGAGTTATATCGATGATCATTCTAACCATAAGTGGTTAGAGTGCCTCAACTATAAATTGTAAGTTTTTTTCTCTCTTCTCATGTTTCTACCCTTTAACCGTTCTATTTCAAGCTCACATTGACCTAATAATGGATCTCTATTAGAGTGCCTCAACTATAACAGAGATCCATTATTGATCTTTTCTTGCAAATACTTGGGGAGCACTTCACTGTTACTTTAAGGAGTTCCACCTCAACGGTTGAGCTCTACATATATAGCTTTGGAGACCTTTGGTCAGGTCACTCTACTTTCACATCGGGCTTGGATCTGACTGTGTTGTCTCAAACAGCTCATGATGATTGACTTTAGAGTAAAACTCCTCATCCCTTGTTTATTCATATTTTTTTATAATTTACTGATGGATTATTCCATGTCAGCCCTATCGATCACTATATGTCACCCCATCAGCCCTATAGATCAGCAAGATAAGAAGGCAAATATGTGTTTTTCTGTAACATGGTCCTTGAGCAAACAGATAAGGTATCTATTAGGGGATACACATCAATGAGTGCATCTCAATATTCTTGACCAAGTCTCTCACTGCATGCGTCCGTCACCAGAATTCCACCACTATGACTCAAAATTCCATTCTGATGATCATGACATCCAGTGGTATTCATGCCGCTTAGACATTTTTTCTGCTACCATATTTTCATTTTGCCATGCAAATTACTTTTTCAGTACTCTTATTAAACGAATTATACAGCAATGTCACAAGTCTCCGGAGAGGTCTCCGAGACGAGATGATGTGGTGACTACTATGCCGTGGCCGTGTAATGCATGGTATTGTACTGTCCACTAAAATAGAAAAATACAGATGGAGAGAAGATCAATGTGCGGTGGATCTCTGGTCGTGTTAGACATGCCACTCACTCTTTTCATGTTAATTCTTTTTAGAGTAACTTTTTTTCATTGTGTAAATTACAAAACGTTGCTATATTAGCAATCAAGAGAATATGTAAGAGAGAAAGAAAAATATTTTAGAGAGGAATTTGATGGTTTTGTATTTTGTTATATCAACAATTAAGTAGATAAGCCATACGAGAGGATGACATCAATGTTGAATCATATGCTTCCCCTTTCTGTTAGAAAATAAATGGATAAACAAGTTGTAGAAGAAGTTGATTGTTATTAACATATCCCCCTTCCTTTTATATAGGTTAGAAGGGAGAGTTTTCCTCAACAGGTTAGAGGATTTTCCTCAACAGAGTAGAGAGATTTCCTTAAACAGTTAGGAAAATCTCATCTACTTATCATGCCCCCGCAAGATGGTACTTCGATCAAGGAGGCCAATCTTGGACTGATGTAATGCAAAGAGTTTACGAGCTAGAGGCTTCGTAAATGAGTCGGCCAATTGATCAGCCATATGAACATGAGAAACACGAAGCTGACGACGGACAACTTGATCGCGTACAAAGTGGAAGTCGATAGCAATATGTTTCATGCGGGAGTGGAATACCGGATTAGCGCACAGATAGGTAGCTCCAATATTATCACAATATATTGTAGGGGTGGAATCGATGTTGAGTTCCTGAAGTAGATTCGTGATCCAATTGAGTTCTGCAGTGGTAGCGGCAATGACACGGTATTCAGCTTCAATTGTAGACCGGGCGATTGTCTTTTGCTTCTTAGAACTCCAACTGATTGGATGAGCACCAAGGAAGATAATATACCCCGATGTGGATGTTCTATCATCAAGGTTACCTGCCCAATCAGCATCGGCAAAGGCATGAAGATGAAGTGGAGAGTGTTTATGAAAAAAGAGTCCATGATTTAGGGTCCCTTTAAGATATCGTAGAAATCTCTTGACCACAGACCAGTGTAGAGTAGATGGTTGCTGCATAAACTGTGATAATTTGTTGACAACAAATGAGATGTCTAGACGCGTGAGAGCTAAGTATTGTAAAGAGCCAACAACTTGGCGGTATTGAGTGGGTTCCGTTGCAGGACTGCCATCCGATAATTTGAGAGAACCACTAGTAGAGATGGGGGTTGTAACTACATTTGCATCCTGCATGTTTGTCTTTAATAACAAATCTTGAATGTACTTATGTTATGATAAAAGGAAACCAGAAGAGGTGAAAGTAGCTTCGACGCCCAGAAAGTAGCTCAAGGGTTCGAGATCCTTAAGCGAGAATCGAGCTGCCAGTTGTTTGATGAACGCTTGGATGCTGATGGGATTGTTGCCTGTGACAATGATATCATCCACATATACTAAAATATACATTGTGTTTCCATGATGATGTCGCAGAAACAACGAAGTGTCAGATTTGGAGTTAAGAAAGCCGACAGAAGTAAAAAATAAGCTAAGTTCAGTGTACCAAGCTCTCGGAGCCTGACGAAGTCCATAAATGGCTTTCCGAAGTTTGCAAACATGCTGTGGATACTGAGGATGAGTAAAACCGGGGGGTTGTTGCATAAAAACATCTTCAGATAGAGATCCATGTAGAAAGGCATTATTAACATCTAATTGTCGTAATTGCCAGCCTTTAGTGGTAGCCAGACTCAAGATAAGCCGGATTGTAGTGGGTTTAACAACAGGACTACACGTCTTAGTGAAATCAACTCCAGGTCGTTGATGAAACCCTTTGGCGACCAAGCGTGCCTTATATCGGGCAACAGAGCCATCTGGGTTCCGCTTAATTCTAAAGACCCACTTACACCCGATGATGTTTTGTGAAGGATGGAAAGGAATGAGATCCCACGTTGAATTATGGAGGAGGGCATTATATTCCTCACTCATGGTAGTACGCCAATGCAGAAATTTTTGGGCTTGAGTGAAGGTGGTGGGTTCAACGTTGGGGGATGAGGAATTCATGATAGATTGTAGGTTAAGTACCTGACAAGGTTTAAAAATACCATGCTTAGAGCGAGTGGTCATAGGATGATTGGAGACGACAGGATTGGAAGGTGATGTTGGGTGAGGATCTGTGGCACAAGCCGGGTCAAGCGGAGACACGTCAGGGGCACTTGGGCGAGAAGGAGGTAAGGAGGATGGTAGTGTTTCGGAACATATTGCCCCATCAAATGGAGAAGAGTGGAGTGGAGTAGGAACAGAGGAAACAGGCAAGTGTTGAACTAGAGTGATATAGTGCAGATCAGGAGGGGAGGAAGTAGACGAAGTCATGGGAGGTTCGTCCGATTGGTCCGAAGGTATACTCTAGTGAGATAGTGAAATGGTCCGTATGGCAGGATATGGAAGGGTTTGGAAAGGAAAGTTAGACTCAATAAAGACAACGTGACGTGATATGAAGATTTTACGAGTGTGGAGATTATAGCAGCGGAAAGCATTATGTTCAAGTGAGTAACCAATAAAGACGCAAGGAGTAGATCGAGATGTTAACTTATGAGAGGCATAGGGACGTAACCAAGGATAACATAAACAACCGAACACTCGGAGTTTATGAAGGTTAGGGGGTCTGTGAAATAGTATGTGAAAGGAGGACTGGTATTGTAGAACTGGTGTAGGCATTCGATTAATTAGGTAGACAGCAGTTTGAAAGGCTGTTGTCCAAAAGGTTGAAGGCATGGAAGCCTGATGTAGAAGTGTGAGTCCAGTTTCTACTATATGCCGATGTTTGCATTCGGCAGAACCAACTAGTTGAGGAGTATGTGGGGGAGACTTGAGGTGTTGAATGCCACAAGCTGAGAGATGGGATGCCAGGGCTTGATATTCACCGCTACCATCAGAGTATACTGTTTTAATGGTAGACTGAAAATAGTTTTCGACCAACTTCTGGAAAGTGGAAAAAATGTGAGAAACGTCAGATTTATGAGAAAGAGGATATATCCATGTGTACTTAGAGAAGTGATCTACAAAAATAACATAAAATCGGAACTTATCAAAAGATAAGATTGGAGCAGGACCCCAAACATCAGTATATATAATTTCAAAAGGTTTAGAGGAGGAAATGGAAGATGAGCCAAAAGGCTGCCGATGACTCTTATTACTAAGACAAGCATCACAATGCATCATAGAATTAGTGGAGTTAGAAAGAGGAAGAGAGTGATGAGATAATAATTTCTGCTGAATAAAGGATGAGGGATGACCAAGCCGACGATGCCACACATCAACTGGAGCCGCAACAGAAGAATGAACAGTGGGCTGGGTTATTCGAGAGGTTGACGGCCATTCGTAAATGTTGTCTTTATTCGGGCCTTGGACCAATGATGCCCCCGTGCTCAAGTCCTTAACAAGAAATGAATCAGGAAATAATTCAATGGAAGTATTGTTATGTTTGCAAAATTGAGAAACAGAAATGAGGTTGCGTTTAATATGAGGGGCGCATAAAACATCATCGAGGGTAAATGTATTAGAGTCAGAATTAAGCATTGTGGAACCAGTATGAGTTATAGGAAGTCTGTTACCATCACCAATGATGATATCTTCAATGCCGCCATAGGGATTGTGAAGAGACAAATTCTGAAGATCAGCGGTGATGTGATGAGAGGCACCAGAGTCGACAATTCAGTTGGACTGGCTATGTGTCGGAGAAGTTAAGAGATTTGCTTGAGGCCAGTGTGACGGAGCAGGGAGGCGAGGACGAGACCGACAAACTTTAGCGGAGTGGCCGACTTTGTCACACAGTTGGCAAACAACCCGTCTTTGATGGCTCGGTAGAGCAGGATGCCAAGACGAATGATGGCTGGAGTTACCACTTTGCGAGAAGTGATGACTAGGAGGATAGGAGGGGTGTTGCATGGAACTCACAGAATCAGGAGGCGCATTAGCCACACCTTGGGTGATGTTCAGCGAGTATCGGGTGCTCTTCCGTTTGGATTTGTGACTGACTTGAGCTGTGATAGTTGATCCAGGCAGTTTGTCCGCACGCTTCAAGTACATATCGTAGTCAGTCAGTTTATCATAGAGCTCTTCAAAAGAAACTGGCGAGTTGCGTGCCCGAATTGTAGCAGCCAATTCCTTGTAGTCAGCGTCGAGACTCGTAGTCAGTCAGTTTATCATAGAGCTCTTCAAAAGAAACTGGCGAGTCGCGTGCCCGAATTGTAGCAGCCAATTCCTTGTAGTCAATGTCGAGACCATTGAGGGTATGAATGACAACCTCTTCGTCACATAGGGAATGACCTATCAAGGCTAAGTCATTAATGATAACCTTGATATGTTGTAGATAATCAGAGATAGTACTTCTCTCTTGTTTCGTCACCATAAGCTTGGATAGAAGACTGAGCTTGCGAGTACGCGAATGATTTGCCAGGGTAGTTTGCAGTGTAGACCATGCATCGGCAACTGTTACACATGAAGATATCAAGGGAGCAACGGATCCAGCAACTGAAGCTTGAATAGCTTGGAGGATAAGACGATCTTGACGTAGCCACAGTTTGTGAGCTGGATTGGGTACTGGACTGGGATCGCTGGGAGCGTTGAGCATGGCCGGAGGATAACTGAAAGAGCCATCAATGTAACCTAACAAGTCGTATCTAAATAAAAGATTAGAAAATTGAGCTCGCCAGGACGCATACTTGCCACCCTTTGATAACTTAAAGGGGATCAGTGTGGCAGCATTAATGGAGATAAGCCCTGTAGAAGAATAAGAAGTGGGAGTCCCTACAGGAACTAAAACATCATAAAAAGTGAACGAAGACATTTTTTTTTTTTGTGCTTTTTTTTCTTCTGGAAGATATGCAGCGAACCTTGTGTGATACTCAGGTCACACAAGGTGGAGAATGAGAGAGGGGGGTGCTGCTATAGATTGCTGCTTACTGCAGCAGATTGTAGAGGCTGCAGTTTGCTGGAAGATGGCCGCGAAAACTGCAGCGGTACTCAAGACTGCGGTTCGCTGCTATGGATTGGTTCGCTGCTGTGGATTGCTGCTTGCTGCAGCAGATTGTAGAGGCTGCAGTTCGCAGGAAGATGGCCGCGAAAACTGCAGCGGTACTCAAGGAAACTGCAGTGAGAGAAATCTGCAGCAATTAGATGTATAGAGGAAAGCGATAGCGAAAGCTGCTACAGTAAAGGAAGATGCAGCGATTGCGGTTACTGCTGGCCGGGAAGCGGCTGCGACAGCGAAGGAGAAAGATGCGACAGCCGTCGTTAAGCAAGGAAGACTGAGCGAGGAAGACACTGCCATTCGCCGTTCGTCGCTATTGAGGAGGAGGACACCGCCATTAAGGAGGCGCTGTTGTGTAGAGGGAAGCGGCAGCGAAAGTGCTGCAGTAGAGGAAGATGCAGCAGTTGTGACTGCTGCTGGCCGGGAAGCGAGGAAGACACCGCTGTTCGCTGTTCACCGCTATTGAGGAGGTAGTGAGAGAATATTTTCCTCCTTGCGTGACGGCGACAGAGAGTGTCTGCTGTAGGCAGCAAATAGGAGAGGGAGCAAGGCCGACGAAGAAAAGCAAGACCGATGATGAAGAAGAGAAGGAATGGATGAGCACCGTTAGCACTGGCTCGTCTTGTGCTTCTTCAATGACTCTGCTTGAGGCAACGTGTTACTGTGGCCGCTTGGCTAACACACGGCGATACTGCTATCGCCAAGGAGGAACTTCTCTGATACCATGTTAGAAAATAAATGGATAAACAAGTTGTAGAAGAAGTTGATTGTTATTAACATATCCCCTTCCTTTTATACAGGTTAGAATGGAGAGTTTTCCTCAACAGGTTAGAGGATTTCCCTCAACAGAGTAAGAGATTTCCTCTAGGAAAATCTCATCTACTTATCACTTTCATCGTCAATTTTTCCATCTTTTTCTATAAAAAAAACTAATAACTCAATAAATCGATTACAAATGTTTTCCTTTCGAGGAGAGATTAAAAACTTACAAAGATCGCTATGATAATTTTGTTTCCACAAAAAGATGATGTGTTGAATGCTCCGTGTCATGCACGTTGCATGGTATCGTACCAAAGTATAAAGATGCTGGTGTGGAGAGATCAATGATCGGTGGATCCCTCTGTCGTGTGAAACGTGCTCCGCATTAATTCTCATTGGAGTGGCTTTGTCAATCAAGTGGACATATAAAGGACGGAGAGAGATATTTTACACAGGAACTTTTGGTGGTGGTGTATTTTGCTGGATCAGCGAGTTAGTTGATAAATGATGGGAGAGAACAATTTGTATGTTGAATTATGCTCTTTCGTTGCTCGTCAGTTTTTTTTCTTGTTTTTCCAAAGAAAGGAAAAAAATAAGTACAAAAACTTCGAACCACCTATGCGGCATAACAGTACATACAAATAATATCATACGAACAAAAGAGACCATGTGTTTGATCATATGTTTGCATTCATCAAGTCGGAAAGCCTTAGTACATAAAGAGATCCACGATTGATAGGGCATATTTTGGTCCTATGTGGATCACCGATAGATATTACAGCCTATGCGACACCATACGCCTCCAGAACCACGGGGTGCATGCCACGTCAAGCTCCAACAGTTCGACTATGCGGCCTGACCACCCCGAGAGCTGGGGGCGGTGCCATCTGCTATTATGGCAGTATCGTCTGATGCCGCTTAAGCACCCCCAAAGATGCCATCTAGACAGGGTGGTGGTTTCGCCCCCAGAGTCAACGGCCATGCCGGACTAGGGCCCGACCAATTCCCGCATGCATTCGGGACTTACCCGACAAGGGCCGTCTTACAGGGAGGTGATCGCCACCAAGCCACAAATATCTTCTTCCCAAAGATGACACCCGGTACACAGAGGAGGGTGGCCTAACGAGTTGGACCCGACTAGTGTCAGCTCGCATCTCCCATCTCCAGGAGGCTTCCACATCACAAGGAAGATCCCCAACCATCCGTGGGGGTGAGAGGACGCATCTTCCACAAACAATGCTCAGATCGGTCGACTTTGGAGTGTTGGCCCATAGCGAGGCTCTGGCCGACCTTGCCACCCCAACCGATGCCCGAGGCGCAGCCACTTCATCGACTCAATAATTCCGCTAGAGGTTCCCGATGTCGACAGGTGAGCCTAGCCGTGCTGACTCATCAGTCATGGCACATATGTTCCCCAACAACGGCCGTATGGTGTATTGATAGCATATAATCTCAAGTGAAAGAGAGATCAGGAGACCACTACATGCCTAGCATTGGATTGATCGACGCACATCCAATTAAGACAAGACCGAAAGCTCTTGAGCTTATCATTAACACGGGAGAGGTTGTATGTGTATGACGCCTTACTAGGCAGTAGTGGCTCAGTGCTACTGTTGGTGATTGTTTTCACGATGACACCTCCTTTTGTAATTGATGATGGTCCTGAATTTTTTTTTAACTTAAATTACATATGTTATTATATTAATAGTTTATTATAAATTATAAATAAACTTTAATGCTTATTAATTCAAATTTACTGAAAGGGGCTTATATGTTATGTTTTTGAAAATGTATGAGTTATAGACACAAATAAATTGTAAGATCTGAAGAGGTCTATGGTTAAAATCACAAGAGCTAAAATAGATCTTAACTCATTTTAAACTTAAAGTACATATATTATTATATTAATAATTTATTATCAGTATACCACGAAAGCAGATTCTAATGTCTATTAACTTAAACTTTACGAAAGTAACTTATATGTTATGTTTTTTAAAATATAAAGGTTATTTCAGATATGAAAAAATCGTAAGGACTTAAGAAGCTCATTACCAAAATTATAGGGGTTAAAATTGATTTTAAACCTTTAATAAAAGGTTGCTAAGTATTCTAGAAAAAGATAAGGATTCATTCATAATGTCAAAATTATAATAGACATATTATTTTTAGATTATATCACCCATGATAATCTCCCATGTCCAAAAGTGAGCGGAGATTGAATGGACAAATTAATATTTCAATTGAATCTATATTTATCTTATGTTTGAATTATTACATAACATTATAGGTATGTCTATATCATCTTGTCGGAATCAAACCCACGATATATGGTTAAAGTTAGTCCATGCGTAGCAAATCTCGTCCACCCTAGTCAAATAAGCAAGTTGGACATGAACAAAAACAAAATGTCGTCCAACTTTTGTTCGGTGACTTTGCATGAGCCATCTAATACACCCACATTGATTTGTCATAATTAAGCTAACTAACTTTGATATGAGAAGCATACGTTAAAAAAAAAATCAGTACAAATTATGTTGGATCGAAATTGAAGTCTTGAGGCTATATATTTTTTTTATGATCAAGACATCCAAAATTGTCGATCTCAAGAACTTTACAAAAGACATTAGCAAAGCCTCATCACAACTCCAAGATTACAATTTCTAATTTTTTAAGATTGATAAGTATTTTTAAAAAATATAATTATATTTAAATTAGTTCGAGGAGTACTAATTAAATTGAAAGTCTTTGTGAATTAAAATTTATTCATATAAATACACATTGAGTTTTAGGGTTTTGGTAAAAGGGAGAAATAGAGGCAAGACACTTTGGGTGTTTCTGTTTGACTATGATCTGGGCACTATCAATGGGGATTAAACATTTGTATCCATTAAAAACTAGTTTTTTTCTAAGTCTTGATAGAACAAGATATGTATTATCTAGATTTTGTCACGAAGAGATAGCATAACCAAAGCTGTCATTACCAAAAAAATATCTGTTCTAATATATGACCTTAGTTATATATATATTGCTTTAAGAAAAAAATTATTTAAAAAATATTCTTTTATAAGCATATGAACGGCACGAATCTTAGTTTTATTTGAGATATGCAAGCATATTAGATCGAGTCATTTCCCCTAGCCAATCTGGTGAGAGTCTACTAAGAGCAGATTCAAGCTTAGATCGAAAGTCTTGGATGATTCGTGTATATTTAAAGATATTGACGTTACCGACAACTCCATGTCTTGTCATAAGATCTAAATGATTGATTCGCATGGCTTTTGTACTATGAGAATAGTATTTTTTAGATACTGTGCAACTTCGATCAAATGCGCTTGTGTCAAGGCAAATCTATATGACTTTGGACATGTGAAAAGAGTTCAAGATTTAATTATTTGTCATATAATAAGAAAAAGTAGTTCGGTACGAGGCTTCCGCCAATGCGAATTGACGTTAAGATGGCATCTAATGCTCCTTTGTTAAGGTAAAACTAACACGAACTTATGCATAGACAACAACGACTACAGGTGCTGCTTTCCCACATGGAGTCTATATATATATATATATATCTCACTCGTACCAAATCCATTGTCTTACCTCAGGAGACTTACACGACAGTACATCACACTGTTAAGTGGTGCGTCCTATGCCGTGTTATGCACGCTGTTGTAATGTCATTTCATATATTCAAATTCTTCGAGTTGAATCTCTATTTACAAAAGAATAAAAGAAAACATGCGGAGAGATCGGTGTTTGGTGAATCCAACGTTGTGATAGATGAGCAGAGCATTGAGTTGCTCTGCTTCCAGTTCTTCGTGGTTGTATATACACGTTGCTATATTAGCTATGGACAAACATTTGCAGCCAATTACTTGATGGCACACAACTCAGTGGATACGTGCTGCATCGTTGGACGACACACCGGAGTGAAATCTTGACCACCGTAGAGACTACGCCTGAAACTTCAGCTGGAGGAAGTGGAAGATGTGGGTTGAGCATCTCTCTCATCGCGCTACCTTCATCATGATAGCTACAGATGAGATCGCCTGGATGTCTCCCCAGTAGAACCTCAAGCGTTACGACTCCAAAGCCACTTAATACCATTGCATTGCGATGCATCATACGTGATAAGTGCTCAAGGCAGTTGAGAAAAATCCTCCATGAATATATATAACTTCCCTGCTGAGTGTGTATAAATAGCTGTCAAGAGTTTACTATCAAAATGAACTAGACAATTACATCTTATACATTTCATAGTTTCTTCTACAATTTCTATCTTTTTATATTCTTCGTTTAATTTTTATCATGGTATCAGATTTATATCTTTCTATACATATGGTTATATCCTCTCCACCATAAGTCTGATGTTTCCATAGTATTTACCAACTTTCGAAAGTTGGTCGAGAATTATTTTCAATCTTCCATTAAAACAGTTTACTCTGATGGCGGAGGCGAATATCAAGCCCTCGCATCCTGTCTCTCTGCTTGTGATATACAACCCCTCGAGTCAACCCCATATACTCCCCAGTTGGTTGGCTCTGTCGAACGCAAACATCGGCATATCGTTGAAACTGGTCTCTCCCTTCTACATCAAGCATCAATGCCACTACCTTTTTGGTCAGTAGCTTTTCAAACTATAGTTTATCTTATTAATCGTATGCTCACTCCAGTCTTACAATACTAGTCACCATTTGAAAAATTATTCCACAAGCTTCCAAACCTTCATAAACTTAAAGTTTTTGGCTGTTTATGTTATCCATGGCTTCGTCCTTATGCGTCACATAAGCTAACACCACGAACTAAGCCTTGCACTTTTATTGGCTACTCTCTTGAACACAATGCTTTTCGAGGCCAGTGAACCCACTACAATCACTCAAGCTCAAAAATCTTCTCACTGGCGTAAAGCCATGTGTGACGAATATGATGCTCTCCTCCATAACTCTACATGGATCTTAGTACCCTTTCATCACACACAAAATATCATCGGGTGTAAATGGGTCTTTCGAATTAAGCGGAACCCAGACGGATCTGTTGCCAGATATAAAGCACGTTTAGTCGCCAAAGGGTTTCATCAACGACCTGGTGTCGACTTCACAGAGACATTTAGTCCCGTTGTTAAACCTACAACAATCCGTCTTATCCTGAGTTTGGCCATCTCAAAGGGCTGGCACATACGACAATTGGATATTAACAATGTCTTTTTACAGGGGACACTTACTGAAGATGTTTTTATGCAGCAACCTCATAGTTTCGTTCATCCTCAATATCCGAGGCATGTTTGCAAACTTCAAAAAGCTATTTATGGACTTCGTCAAGCTCCAAGGGCTTGGTATAACGAGCTTGGCTCATTTTTGACCTCAATTGGCTTCATCAATTCCAATTCTGATACCTCGTTATTCATTTGCCAGCACAATGAAAGCATAATATATCTTTTAGTATATGTGGATGATATTATTGTCACAGGAAATGATCCTTTGAAGACTCAGGCATTTCTAAAGCACTTGGCCGATCGATTCTCCCTCAAAGATCTAAGAACTTTAAGCTACTTTTTGGGAGTGGAAGCAACATTTACACCTTCAGGTCTATTCCTTTTACAAAGAAAGTATATTCAAGATTTATTATCAAAGACAAACATGCAGGATGCGAAAGAGGTTACAACTCCTCTTTCCACCAGTGAATCCCTTAAATTATGTGATGGAAGTCCTACTACAAATTCGACTCAATATCGACAAGTCCTTGGCTCCTTACAGTACTTGGCTCTCACTTGTCCAGATATTTTATTTGCCATCAATAAATTATCGCAATTCATGCATCGACCATCTACTACGCATTGGTCTGCGGTCAAACGAATTTTGCAGTATCTTAAAGGGACTCTTAATCATAGCATTTTTCTTCGCAAAAATACTTCACTCCATCTCCATGCCTTTGCTGATGCTGATTGGGCAGGGAACTTTGATGATAGAACATCTACGTCAGAATACATTGTCTTCCTTGGTGCTACTCCAATTAGTTGGAGTTCTAAAAAATAAAAGACGGTTGCAAGATCTACAACTGAAGTTGAATATCGTGCCATCGCCACCGTCACTGTTGAACTCAATTGGGTTACAAATCTGCTTAAGGAACTCAACGTTAACTCCACAGTTATTCCTACAATATATTGTGATAATATTGGAGCTACCTACTTATGTGCTAATCCAGTGTTCGATTCCCGTATGAAACACATAGCCATTGACTTCCACTTCGTACGAGATCAAGTTGTCAGACATCAACTCCGTGTTTATCACGTACATACAGCTGATCAACTAGCAGACTCTCTCACAAAGCCTCTCGCCCGTAAACTTTTTTCATCGGCATCCTTGATGGAAGCTCAATCTTGCGGGGCATGATAAGCAGAAAAGATTTCCTCAAGGCAGTTGAGGAAATCTCTAAACAGTTGAGAAAAATCCTTCATGATGAATGTGTATAACCTCCCTGCTGAGTGTGTATAAATAGCTATCAAGAGTATATTACTCTAAGCAGCATAGCAATCCCATATGCTAAGCCGTGAGAATAAGAAGCTCATTGCTCTGATTCGTGGAAATGGTGTCGGAGATTTCATTTCATAATATTCAATGGATGCATGAGCTATTGATTACGCAACGAAATCACTAAAGCAAACAACACAAACAAATCTGCGAATGAATTCCTACTCATCGGTCGGCCCTCTGTCATGCCTCCGTAGCAGAGCAGTCGTGGTGGGCAGGTACACATCAGAAACCAATCATCCCTCAGCCTTCATTTAATTTCCTTTACAAATTCTCAAGAAACATATAGTACAAGAAAATCAAAATTTTCAAGCGTCCAAGATTTAGAAAAGAGATCGATTACCATCCGATGCTTTTATTAAACACGCTGAAGAATGAAACCACTAATAAAGCAAGCCATACGGAAACAAAGTCTACCGATTCTGACCAAAAAAGCATCGGGGCACAGAGGAGTGCATATAGATCATATCTCCACGCTCATCAAGTCAGAAAACCTCAATGCATCAATAGATCGGAGGCTTGGTGGGGGTGTTCTGACCACGCATAACTTGTCGGAGACCTGTTTCATTGTCGGGCGTGATTCAGGGTGGTTGTCCACGCTACGAAGAGCCAAGCTCAAAATTGCAACTACTTCATCCGCAACTTGACCCTCCGGAACGGGTAGACGTCGGTCTAATACATCTTTCACAAAGCTATCGTTGATCGGTGAAGACAACAGAATGGAAATGAGCACTTCTCCATACTCTCCCATCAGTAACTCCAGCGTCACCACCCCGAAACTGTACACGTCGCATTGGGTGGTCACTCTCATTGTATATGCAAGCTCTGCAGACAGCAAGAGCCAATGATCAAACCGCCAATGCATAGAGATCTCCTCCAAGATATAATTTGAAGATGTTCTCAATTGCAGGTATTCTTAATTTGCACGAACTCCGAGATCTGTGAGAGAGAGAGAGAGAGAGAGAGAGAGAGAGAGAAACTTACCTGGTGCTAAATAACCCCGTGTGCCTGCAAGCATGGTCCAATTTGATGAATCCGGCTTCAGTAGTCGAGCAATTCCAAAGTCGGAAACACAAGCCTGGAATTCGGAATCAAGTAGGATGTTGTTGCTGGTAATATCTCGATGAACGATGGGTGGTGTGCAGTAATGATGCATGTAGGATAAAGCACAGGCGACATCCTTCACGATGCTCACCCTCTTCACCCAGTCCAATTCAGCTGCCGTCTCGCTTCGGAGGACAGATCCCAGACTTCCTCTCTCCATGTACTCATACACCAGAAATTTGCGTCGGGGAGAGGAGCAGAACCCGTAAAGCTTGACGATATTGCGATGTCGAATTTGAGTAAGAGTTTGTATCTCAGTTTGAAAGGGTTGCTCGTCGCATGTACCTTCAGTGTCTGGTAGATGAATCTTCTTCACCGCTAGCAGTTCCCCATTTGCTAACTCTGC
>NC_088353.1:5357500-5445000 GCF_036884655.1 Musa acuminata AAA Group | reverse complement strand
ACATTGGCATTCAGTGGAATGGCCAACCCTTCGCGCAAGAGGCACCACGAGAACAGGCAAGCTTGGAAGAATTCGGAGCGCACAAAGGTTGGGATGGCTGAGTTTGAGCTACGGCACAACGTTGACAACTATACTTGATGGTGCTCTAGGCAAGCGAGGCGCTTGGCAAGAATGAGACCATCCAAGGTGGAATGAGTTGCTCAACGACCAAAAGAGTTATGCAAAGCTCACAGAGGTGAGGGGAATTGCTAACTCGAAGAATTTGGTACTCATGCATGGGCTTGTATGCGGACGATGGAATGTTCATGGCCATCCCAAGGCGACCGAGACTCGGCGCCATGGAGTATTGAAACTTTCTCTTCGGCAGGCGAAGGATACGTCCGGAGGAGGCTGAAATGTGCAACGAGTTCAGCATGTTGCTAGGCCTTGAGGGGTGCAGCGGTGGTTGTATTGACGTGGAGGCGCAATCTAGCAAGTGCGTCTGCAGGAGGCAGAACAATGCACAGTTTATTCAGCAGATCGGAGTAGTCCAAGGGGATGGTGGTCTCCGAAACGAAGAGAGATGTTGCTCCAACGGGACAGTTATCCAGGAGGGATAAGTCTCGGCACTCCAGAGGGAGAATCATGTGAGACGGACTTCACATGTTGAGGAGGAGTACCTCACAAACAACAACTTCACGAAGCTCGATGGACCGAGCAAGCGGCGAGGAGTTGTCGCTTGATCTCGCTCGAGAGAATGCATTGGTGGATGCATTGCGAGATCAAGTGGGGGAGCAACCTGAAGCAACTTAAATGAAGGCACACTTAGAGTCGATATGGAGATCGGACTCAAGGGAGGGCTGACCCGTGGAATGGAGGGCGCGAGGGCCACCATCGACTCAATGCAAAAACGAGGAGCGGAGCAACTTGGGTGTAACTTGGCGAAGTACCCAAGCCGCATGAAGGGAGCCAACAGAGAAGTTGGAACATGGAGCAGAAGCACAGTGCTTTCCTTAGACAGAGGTCAAAGACATGAACTCTTGAAGAGGCAAGGGTAGGATCATGTTGTTCCATGGGTCCTTCATTCTGGCGGAGCAGACTCATCTTGCATGGTGCCAAAGACGAAGGGAGCTTCTGGGCACATGCACCTTATCTCGGAGGAGCATTTGATGGAGGAACTAAGGCGACTCAATTTGCGGAGGCGAAGTTGGGTTCAGAAGGCCTTAGCACGGGGCAAGAGGACGCAGAGGCGGGTACTCTTGAAGAATATGCCACAGTGTTGCCATTTGAGTTGCTGTGAAGGAAGCAGTGCGCAGCGGAGATTGTGCTGGTAGGGGCAGAGGCCCAGGATCCAAACAATGGTGCACAGATTACAGTGAAGTCGGTGGACTTCGAGAGCTACTAGGCGACGGATTGTCCTAGAGCAGTGCTTCATCTAGGTGTGACCCAGGAGTGGGTGGATGAAGGTCGATTGCCAAAGGAGCGAACAAAATCGAAGGTGGAAGAGACCCTGCGATGCATTGGCAGAGGCCATACATGGAGGGTTCACAATTCGAGTTTATTCCGCAAGGATCAGAATGCAATGGAGATGTCACCAGGAGGCGACATGGTGCAGCGGATCGTGGTGGAACAGTTCGTGGCAATGCGATACACACGGAGTAAGTCCCGTGAGGGATGAGATCATATGGAGGTATGATCGGGAGCTATTGGAAGCTCCACTTCGGTGAACAACACGACGTCAAGAAGGGCTATGGATTCAAGGAGTGAAGGCCATGGTACCGCAGAGGCGGGTCTTCCGGGCGTGCATCGAATTTTGCATCGGATGAAAGCCTTGGTCATCAGCATATGGGGGCTGTGTTCCACCAAGGGAAAAGTTCGAATGCAAGTACCAGTGAGTTCCATGGGAGGGACTTGATCATACAGAGGTATGATCGAAGCAGCTGGAGAGTTGGACTGCTCCAGAGCTCATATTCGCTTAAGGGAGCCCGATAAGTCAGAGGACAAGGTCGAGTAAGCGAACGTTGCTACCAAGGAAGCTAAGGAGAACAGAATCGGTGCAAACTCTACAACGTGATGGCAGAGGCCATGCATGGGAGTTGCAGTCTGTCTTTCCATCGACCAAACAGACTGCTTGGAGAACACAGAGGTGTTGAAGCAGGGGGTCGAAAGGGGCGAGGAAGCGACGACGAGTCCAGAGGGACTTAGCTACCCAAAATCAAGCATCAGTTAGAATGGAGGTGGACTCAGAGGAGTGCCACGGAGACATCTCTACTGATTGTGAAGAAAAGGGATACAGAGGCGAGGCGACGGATAGTAGGGCCATGGGCATGCCAGCGCCATGGTACCGCAGAGGCGGGACTTCCGTGCAAGTCATTGATCCCTTGCTCTCATGGAGGGAGAGCGCTTGGTCGTAAAAGGGGCCAAGGAGGTGGAGCATGCAGAGGCAATCTCCAAGTACCGAGACAAGGCTGAAGGGCAGAGGCCAAGAAACTTCGTAAGACCGGTGTCAACAAGTTTCTCATCAAGATAGCCGTAAGTGAAGGACTTCGGGTCATGCAAGAGTGCACGACCAAGGAACGAAGCAGGCAGTACGCGGTGCTGTACCTTTGCTACTCGGTGGAGTAGGCGGCAGGGTTGATGGAGAAGACGGTACAATCCCAAAGGCGACCTCATCTATCAGAGAATTACTCCACGTTGGGGTGAAAACTTCCCGCATTCCAGAAGTTCGATGGCATTGAGAAGGTGAATCACAGTAGCCAACTCAACGCAAGGAGTGCAAACACTTCAAGTGCTTCAGAAGTGTGAGCAAAGAGCAGGGAAGACTAGTAACCAGCTCGATGCATGAAGTACAACCTCGAGGAGGCGGGCGAAGTCAAAGTAACCTTTGCCTTCTCAACTCTTAAGAGAATGGGCGAAACCGAGTACCCCAGTTCTCTTATCTATCCAGCAGAGGAGCTCTGCACAAGTTCAAAGACCCTTCGAAGATAATGGAAGATAATAGTTGTCAAATCCTCACCAATGGTGATCAGTGCTACTGAGAGTAGATCGTCCGCTTCATTTCCCAACGAAATGCCAATCGAAAACGGAAGTGATGCGAACCTACTTGGATGTGACAACTAACTGAAAGAAGAGTCAATGAGCAAATTTTGTGGAGGAAGGACCCAAAACTTCAGAAGTTTGCGAGGCGATGCTCATTAAAGCTCCAACAAGCATCCACCCAGTTCAAGCAGCATGTGGAAATTTTGAGAGACTGGCGTAGAAAAGATGGTCTTTTCCTTCATTTGGTGGATCCGCAAGAATCGACAAGGATCAACACAACTCAGCCAACCCCCCAACAGAGTCAGAGTCATTGGTGAGTTGTAGCAGCATGGCGGATTAAAGGGTCGACTACTCAAAAACAGCAGCGTAGAGCAGCTGGGAGCCAGGAGGCGCATTGCAGCTGGAGCGGAAGATTGAAGACTCAGCAAAGGCGAAGAGTTGCAGTGTTCACAAAGGCTTCGACGAGGACGTCGAAGGGATAAGTGGGGGAGAATGTAACGGACAAACTTCTAAACAAGATGTTGGATGTAATGCTTATGTCTGTCCGTTGTCTTTTGGCATGTTCATGCCTTGTATAGCAGGTAGAGGGGCGGCCGAAGGCTTATAAGTCCCATTTTAGTTGGGTTGGTGGCCTCTTTAGGCTTGTAAATAAAGGTTGTGTCATGTGGACACGTTCGAGAGCTTTTTCGGTCTGTAATGGACCATTTTACCCTTTGTTGTGCAACTATTCAGAGCTTGTAAAGTCTGTTTGTAATTTGCATTGTCAATGAAGTGTTTTTCGGACATGTTTGCTTGTGGATCCTGATTGAGGCGTTCTTTTTAACCCGTTCTCTCTTTTGTTGGTCCTTAGGGACAATGGGAGGCTTCGGGGAGGCTGACCTTTGCAGACGGACGCGCGAGGGTGCCGCACGCCTTAGGCAAAACCAGCTAAGGTCGTGACAATATGGCAGTGTAAGCATGTCTTTATCAGCTTCTCGGAGTCCGACCGGTGGTATACGATTTAAGTTGGGCCATATATCGCATTTCTCGTCCACCCTCGTCAAATAAGCAAGTTCTACGACAAACAAAAATAAAGTGTCACTGAAGTGTTTGTTCGATTACGACTTCACATAAGCCATCTGATACACCTGGCAAGCTTTGATATCAAAAGCTTAAGAGAAAACCATAACATCGATATATATTATGTTGGATAGTTTTAGGAGAAAATATCATAGACGTTGAGATCAGTCTAACATGATTCGACTATACATATGCAAGAATGATGAGATGTTGTGGAGACAATCATTAGAGGTCGTGTGGAAGTCGATGTGGATACTCTTATATGCTCTGTTGGTAACTTAGACGAAAATCGAAATTGAGAATATGTTTCGAAAAGTTGATTGACATCAATTCTTGTGCCGATAGACTTTTATATAGACTAAAAAGGTATAAAATGTTCTAAAGAATATTCTCTGAGGGGACTGTCCATAATTATTTTTAACGGCCCCTCTTATTCTCTTCTACAGGTAGACAACAAAAAGGAAAAGATAGTTCATAATCGTCTGCTTTGAACTTATATCCACATGAGCAAAACAAAAAGGCAAGCCTTGTCTCCCCTATGCCAACTTGGTGGTCACGTATATATCATGTGTGGATGATAATTGATCAATAATATTTTTCCTATTAGATAGTGGCACAAAGCAAAGTTTTGATCAACAAGAGGAGCAGGAAGCAAGAGAAACAACAGCAAAGTGGCACAAAGCAAAGTTTTGTGAAGCTGAGATGCCATAAGTGTAGCATGCAGCAAGACAAGGCGGCAAATATTTTTGTTCTGTTACATGGTACTTGAGTAACGAGATAAGGTATTTATAGATGATACAGATCAATATTATTGGCCAAATTCTCTCACTGCATGCGTGCATCGGTCACTAGAATCCCATAACTATTACTCGAAATTCCATTCTGATGATCATGACATCCAGTGGTATGCATGCCGCTTACACTTTTCCTCTCCTACATTTTTTCTTGTCTTTGGCATTAAAATTATTTTTTATTTTACTCTTTTTAAACGAATCATACAGCGATGTCACAAGTCCACGGAGGGGTCTACGGGACGGGAGATGATGTGGTGAATGCTATACTATGTTATGTAATGTATCGTAGCGTTGTCTCCACTAAAATTAAAAGATACAAATAGAGAAATCAATGTGTAGTGTATCTCAGGTCGTGTTACACGTGCCACTCTTGCCATCTTGATTCTCTTTAGAGTAATTTTTTTCGTTGTGTAAATCATAAAATGTTGCTATATTACCAATCAAGTGGATATGTAAGTGAGGAAGAAAGATATTTTAGACAAGAATTTTGGTGGGTTTGTATCTTCCTATATCAGCAATTAAGTTGATAAGCTATGCCGACTGCTATGTTGAATTACATGCTTTCCCTTTTATCATCATTTTTTTTTCTTAAAAAAATAATAACTCACCAAATTGAGTACATATGTTTCCCTTTCGTTGGAAGATTAAAAACTTGCAAAGGTCATTATGAAAATACCATAAATTTTCAAATTGAGTACATATGCTTTCCTTCTTTTTCTAAAAAAAAAACTAACAACACAACAATTTGAGTACAAATGTTTTTCTTTTATCGGGAGATTAAATACTTAGAATACTTGCAGTCAAATCTCATATTGGAAAACGTGTTTGACTTGTATAATGTGTTGTCCAGGTCAAGTCAACCATTCAGTATATATCGCATTCAACTCAACCCAACCTTACCAACTTGGACGAACTTTGTAGAAGATTACTAACTATTTGTTGTGTGAGAAGGAAACAAAAGTTTTATACAGTGTCAAAATTGTAGCAAAAGGCATATTATTTTTGGATTATATCAGTCCTATCCAAATATGAGATGATAAAGACGAGCCAATATTTCAATCAAACTCATAAGTTATGATCAAATTATTATATTATATTATAGGCATGTCTATATTATATTCTTAGAATCAAACTCACGGAATAAGGTTTAAGTTAGACCATACATTGCAAATCTCATCCATCTGTCAAATAAACAAGTTCTACAGGACCAAAATCAAAATGTCATCCAACTTTTGTTCGGCAACGACTTTGCACGAGCCATCTGATACACCCACATTGGTTTGCCAGCTTTGATATGAGAAGCATACGTTAACAATAAAACATCGGTACAAATCATGTTGGATTGAAATCGAAGTCTTGAGGCTATTTTTTTATGATCAAGACATCCAAAATTTCGGTACAAAATTTTTTATGATCAAGGCATCAGAACTTTATTATAGACATAATCAAAGCCTCGTCACAACTTCAAGATTATATTTTTTTGATTTATTGGGGTTGATAAGTATTTTTAAGAATCATAATTATATTTAAATTAGTTGAAAGAATCCTACTTATATTTGTTCGTATAAATACGCATTAGGTTTTAAAATTTTGATATGAGAGAGATAGCGGTAAGACACTTTAGATGCTCCTGAAGATTTCTCTAGTGGATCTAGGAAGAGGCAGAGGTAAGATACTTTGGGTGTTTATGAAAATTTATCTCTTTGGTGGATTAAAAAGGATTAAAAGAATTTTTTTTTAAGTTTGTATAAGAGAGCATGCAAGAAGAGTTATACTTTAAGTGGGGATAACTCAAGAGTTTTATAATTGATCTTATATATTATGAAGAATATAGTTTTCTCTGTCGATATAAGTGGGATTTGTTGAACTACATTTAATTTTACATCTACTTTTTGCTATGTCATTTGATTATTAATCTTTATGATATTCTTTTTTTATATTTCTTTTTGTTCTCTTCGCCCCCAACAGATTAACAAACACTTGTAAGGATTGGTTTCTTTCCTCATATGATACTATTATACAGCCAAGTCACATGCATAACAATACATATAAATATTACCCAACGAGCCTAAAAAAAGGCTTAGGAAGTGTTGGGAAAAATATGTTAAAGCGGAATAATTTTTTTCCATCTTTGTGTATCAAAATGAGTTTCTCATCAAAATATCAACTTGATATCAAAATGCTAATATCAATCAGCATAGCATAAATAATAAAGCAATAAATCAATCACACAGTGACACCAAATCTTTTAACGTGGAAAATCCAATGTAGGAAAAACCACGGGACCGTAGTCCACCTCAAACTTCCACTATTAATAATAATGATAACAGGTTTATAACAACATCGAGAACATAGATCTTGGCTCTATAGGATGGATCTAATCAAAAGAGAATTCTAGATCTCACAAAGTGGGTATAGCAGGAAAGTACCTCAGAGAGGGTAAACTGTAGATCAACACCATTAGGATTGTAGAGTTTACTGCAAGGATTTAGGCCAAAACTGACAACGTTTGGCCACCGATCGTCAAGCAGAAAACTCAGAAACTTAATCTTTCTCTCTCCTTTTCTCTCTCTCTTTTATCGTGTGCTGTCGTCGTTCACTGCACGCGCACACGCTCCCCGTGTTCTCACGCTGCACACCTCACAACCTTATCTCTCTCTCTTTTTAATTTCTTTGATTTGGGCTCAAACGACCTAATTTGTCCGAGCCCACATATGGGCTGGACCCAACAATTCTCCCCCTCCAGCTCATATGGTGGGCTATACCAAGCCCGCTCTTCGTCTATATGCTTCAAGCTTCTCCTTAGATAAAGACTTTGTCAACATATCTAAACCATTATCATTGGTATGTACTTTTTCCAACTATAATTCTTTCATCTCAAGCATATCACGAATCCAGTGATATCTCACATCAATATGCTTGGATCTAGAATGATATGTTGAATTCTTGGAGAGGTGAATGACGCTCTAATTGTCATAGTAAATAGTATATACTTCCTGTTTCAAGCCCAATTCTTGTAGAAACGTTTTCATCCATAAAGTTTCCTTACAGGCTTCAGTAACTGCTATGTATTCTGCTTCTGTGGTTGATAGAGCAACACACTTCTGTAACTTAGACTACCAAGAGATTGCTCCTCCTGCAAATGTCATCAAGAATCCCGAAGTGGACTTCTTGGAATCAGTATCACCTGCCATGTTTGCATCTGTGTAACCTTCTAACACAGGTTCATCACTGTCAAAACATAAACATAACCTGGAAGTACCTCTTAGATATCTTAATATCCATTTCACTACTGCCCAATGTTCCTTTCCAGGATTAGAGAGAAATCAGTTGACAACTCCAACTAAATGAGCTATATCTGGCCTAGTACAAACCATAGCATACATCAAACTGCATACTGCAGATGAGTAAGATACTTTGGACATTTCTTTTTTTTTTTTCTCACTTGTAGGACATTGTTTCGAGCTAAGCTTGAAATGACCTACAAGTGGAGAACAAACTACTTTGGCTTTACTCAGGTTGAATCTTTCAAGAATCTTTTCAATGTAAGTCTCCTGAGATAGCCAAATCTTCCTTTTCTTCCTATCATGAAGAATCTTCATGCCAAGTATTTGTTTCACCGATCCCAAGTCTTTCATGGCAAAGGACTTAGCTCTCTTTTAAGCTTTCCAATTTTTCCAATATCATGGCCAACAATCAGCATATCATCAACATATAGCAGTAAAATAATAAAATCATCATCTGAAAATTTTTTCATAAACACACAATGATCAGATGTGGTTCTATCATACCCTTGGCTCATCATAAAGGAATCAAACTTCTTATACCACTATCTAGGTGCCTGTTTGAGTCAATATAAGCTTTTCCTAAGCTTACACACCATATTTTCTTTTTCCTTAAATTTGAAACCTTATGGTTGCTCCATGTAAATTTCTTCTTCTAAGTCACCATGAAGAAATGATGTTTTAACATCAAGTTGTTCAACTTCTAAATTCAAGCGGGCAGCTAAACCAAGAACAACTCGGATAGAGGACATTTTCACAACTGGAGAAAATATTTCTTCAAAGTCAATACATTTCTTCTGACTGAATTCTTTCACAACTAGTCGTGCCTTGTATCTTTGTTGTGAACTATTGTTTTCAGTCTTCAATTTGTAAACTCACTTATTCTTGAGAGCTTTCTTCTCTTTAGGTAATTTTACCAAGTCATAGGTGTGGTTCTCAAGCAAAGATCTCATCTCTTCTTGTATGGCTATAACCCACTCATTCTTATGCTCATGAAAAATAGCTTCTTGGTAAGTTTCTAGCTCTCCCCCATCAGTAAGCACAACATACTCATGTGAAGGATATCTGGTAGATGATTGTCGCTCTCTAGTGGATCTTCTCAATGGAATCTCAACTAGTGGTGGAGATACTTGTTCGGTTGGTTCAGCATCATCAACTGTAGGAGTATCATCATTTACATTCTCACCATGATTTTCTTGTTCATCTCCCCCATGATCATCATGAACAATAGGTGAAGGAACTGGACCCAAACTCCAAGGAATATAAACAGAGGTTTTTGGGTTCTCAACATTATCACCATCATCAAATAATTGGTCTTCCAAAATCACAACATCTCCGCTTCTAATAATCTTCTTGTTCACTGGATCCCATAATCTGTATCCAAACTCTTCATGACCATATCCCAAGAAGATACATGCTTTTGCTTTACTATCAAGCTTGGACTTCTCTATCTTTGGGAATATTAATAAATGCTTTACACCCAAAGACTCTCAAATGATTATAAGATATATCTTTTCCTCTCCATACTCTCTTTGGAACATCACCTTCCAGAGGAACTGATGAAGAAAGATTTATGAGGTCAACTGTAGTTCTCAAAGCCTCCCCCCAAAATGATTTCGGTAACTTGGCGTGAGAAAGCATACACCTATTCCTTTCTTCAATGGTTCTGTTCATTCTTTCTGTCACACCGTTCTGTTGAGGAGTTTTAGGAACTATTTTCTCAAGCCTAATACCATGGAACCTGCAATAATTCTCAAAAGGACCCCTGTACTCGCCATCATTATCTGATCGAACACACTTTAGCTTTCTGTCAGTTTCTCTTTCAACACTAATATGAAAACATCGAGTACCTGGTCTTTAGATTTTAAATCAAAAACCGATACTTTTCTAGAATGGTCATCAATAAAAGTAACAAAATAAAGAGCACCTCCAAGAGTTCTAGTTTGCATAGTACAAACATCAGTATGAACTAAATCAATAACATATGATCTTCTAGATGATGGATATGTCTGAAATGCAACTCTATATGTTTTTTCAGCTAAGCAATGATCATAAGATTTAAGAGATGTACCTTGCAATTCTGGTAAAAACTGCTTTCTAGTAAGAGTTTGAAGTCCCTTCTTGCTGATATGACCAAGCCTCTTGTGCCAAAGATCTATACTTTCATCTTTTTGAATTGCATTAATCTATCCTTTGTGTAGCTTAGCTTCCATGACATAAAAAGAGTTAAGCTTCTTTCTTCTTGCCACAATTAGAGAACCTTTAGTGAGTTTCCATTTACTTTCACCAAAATAATGTGCAAAGCCCTCATCATCAAGTTTGCCTATAGCTATCAAGTTAAGACGAATATCTGGAATATGCCTTACATCTTTGAGTATCAATTTGCTCCCACTACTGGTCTCCAAGTAAATATCTCCAATACCTACGATCTTAGATGTATTATTATTTCCCATTCTGACATTACCAAAATCACCAGCAGTGTAAGATATAAAGAAATCACCATGAGAAGTGACATGAAATGAAGCACGAGAGTCAATTACTCAATTACTGTCCTGAGCAACAAGACTAACACAACCGTCATCACAAACAATAGTGATATTACCTTCAGCATCACTATATTGGTCTCTTTCTCATTTTTCTTCATTTTATTCTGTTCTCGCTTCCAAAACCTACACTCTTTCTTCATGTGACCTGGCCTGTTACAGTGAAAACATTTGATATCTCTTCTAGACTTTGATCTTCCTTTATAACTATGTGGATTTCTACTATGACTTCTTCCACGTCTTTCTTGTTTTTCAGTAACAAATACACCAGAAGAAGATTTACCCTATTCTTTCTTTCTGGCATCTTCATTTAGTAAACTGTCTTTAACCATATCTATGATTAGAGTCCCCTCTGGCGTAGAGTTACAAATTGTCACCACAAACGTTTCCCAACTTTCTGGTAAAGAGCTGAGAAATAATAATCCTTGCATCTCATCATCTATATTCATTTTCATAGCAACCAGCTTGTTTGCAAGACTCTGAAATAGGCTTATATGCTCAACAATGTTACCACCATCTTTATACTTCAAATTTACAAGCCTTCTAAGGAGAGAAATTCTATTTCCCACTGTCTTTTTCACAAAGAGATTTTCTAACCTTTGCCAAACAATATCAGCTCTGGTTTCATCAGAAATATGCTCATGCAAATTTATATCCATCCATCTTCTAATATAGGTAATAGCTTTTCTATGTTGAACTTCTTATTCTTCATCGTCCATAGTAGAAGGTTTATCTTTAACCTTGATAGGCTTATACAAATCTTTGTAATAGAGTAAATCTTCCATCAGACACTTCCAAGTGGAATAATTTGATGAGTTCAATTTTATTATATCATCTGACTCCATTTCAATCACACAAGAAAAACTAGTACCAAATAACCTACTGCTCTGATACAACTTGTTGGGAAAAACCTGTTAAAGCGGAATAATTCTTTTCCCTCTTTGTGTATCAAAATGGGTTCCTCATCAAAATACTAACTTGATATCAAAATGCAAATATCAATCAGCACAGCATAAATAATAGAGCAATAAATCAATCACACGGTGAAACCAAATCTTTTAACATGGAAAACCCAATGCGGGAAAAATCATGGGATCGTAGTCCACCTCAAACTTCCACTATCAATAATAATGATAACAGGTTTATAGTAAATCTTCTCTAGAATAACTAGAGGATCATAACAACATCAAGAACATAGATCTTGGCTCTATAGGATTGATCTCATCAAAAGAGAATTCTAAGTCTCATAAAATGGGTATAACAAGCAAATACCTTAGAGAGGGTAAACTATAGATCAACACCATTAGGATTGTAGAGTTTGCTGCAAGGATTCTCCACATAAAATTTGGACCAAAACTGACAACGTTTGGCCACCGATCATCAAGCAGAAAACTCAGAAACCTAATCTTTCTCTCTTTTCTTTTCCATACCTCACAACTCTATCTCTCTCTCTTTTTAATTTCTTTGATTTAGACTCAAATGACCCAATTTGTCCAAGCCCACATATGGGCCGGATCCAACAAGCTAAAAAAAGAGGCATAGAAAGAAAAAGAGATAATATGTTCAAGCATATTTCTACATTACATTGAGAGTTATCATTGTCAAATCAATTATATCATTACTCGAGATCTACGTCAATGGTCGTTTTATCGAATTTGTCATATCGATGATTCTAACCGCTAGTGGTTAGAGAGCCTCAACTATAAATTGTAGCATTTCCCCCATCAAAATTCCATATGAAGAACGCACCTCCACCGTTTGACTTGAACCATTGGCTATTTGCTTCCTTCTTTTCATCAGCCGTGCTGCGAACCCAACAAAGAGGAAGAAGAGAAGTAAGGCTCCGAGGACAGCCATACCGGACAAAAGAATCACGTTGGGAGCCTCTCTAGCTGGGGATGAACTGCATGAAGGCAGACCAGCAACGACATCGCACAAGCCCCTGTTTCCAGTGAACCAGGGACAGGACCTTCAAGTTCATTGTGAGATGCGTCCAAGGCTGACAAGCTTGCCATGTTGATTAAAGAAGGTGCGATACGGCCAGCCAAATTATTGTGGGAAAGGTTGAGGATCTGCAGCAGTGTCAGCTGGCCTAATTGAGATGGAATATATGACGTGTTTTGACTCAGATCTAGCAGTTCCTGAAGGTCTGCCAGCTGACCGAATTCGTAAGGAATGCTTCCGCTGAAGCTATTGTTGCTCATATCTACTGATATTAGCAGTTTGCATCCACCTATTTCTTCCGGAATCACCCCACTGAAGTTGTTGCCTGAAACATCCAATCTCTTCAGCTTGAGTAGTTTTCCGATTTCCGATGGAAGCTCTCCTGATAGCTGGTTGCTGCTTATGTTCAGCTCTATAAGAGAGATCAATTTGCATAAGTTCTTGGGAAGCTCGCCAACTAAGTGGTTTGAAGAAAGGTCCAGCGCTCCCAGCCGAGTTGATTGCCCAATCTCAGATGGAATTGTTCCATTTAATCAGTTGTTGGATATTCTTAAGCTCGTCAAGTTTGAACAACTTCCCCATTCCGGTGAAAGCATTCCAGATAACCTGTTGTAGCTCAAGTCAATATATCTCATATTAGGATAGACTCCAAAGTGATCGAAGAGGTCTCCGGTGAGGTTGTTCCTGTCCAATCGAACCCGCACTAAGCTTGAACAGTTTCTCAAGCTCTCTGGTATCGGCCCGTGAAACTTGTTATAGGCTGCGGTGAAATGCTGAAGCTTTCCTCCTCTGCATACATCTGGTGGCAGATGCCCAGAAGGGTCATTGTATGCCAGTTTCAGAGAAACCAAGCTCGTAAGGTTTGGGACCGATCCAGAGAGACTATTATTGATCACTGATAGTTCATTTAGACTTCGATTTGCAAAAGACGGTGGGATGCAGCCAGAGATTTGGTTATTGCTGAGGTCTAACAGTATCAGAGCGGTCATGTTAGCTAAAGTCGATGGGATGGGGCCGGAGAGTTCATTATAAGAAAGGATCAGGTTCCTTAGTCGAGCTAGATTTCCCAGGGTGGAAGGGATGAAACCAGTCAATAGATTATGTGATAGATCTCTGTCTCTCAGCTCGACAAGATTGCCTAATTCAGCAGGAATCGTGCCAGAGATGTGATTGTTGAAGAGATAAAGTGTGCTACGCTTCGAAAGATTTCTTAGGGAGAGGGGGATGGAACCCAGTAAACTATTATGTGCAAGTACTAGATTTGTCATCTGGACAAGATTCCCTACTTCACGAGGAATGGGCCCAGAGAGGTGATTACCATCGCATTGCATTGCATCATCCGAACGCTATTCTTCCCTCATATTGCTTTAAAGAAACAGTAAAGCATTAAGTACAAGCAAATCAAACTTTTCAAGCGTCCAAGATTACAACCCAGTCGAAAATAATCGCAGAAAAGAGATCGATTACCAACCGATGCTTTTATTAAACACGCTGCAGAATGAAACCACTAATAAAGCAAGCCATACGGAAACAAAGTCTCCCAATCCTGACCAAAATAAGCAACGGGACACAGAGGAGTGCATATAGATCATATCTCCACGGTCATCAAATCGGAAAACTTCAATGCATCAATAGATCCAAGGCTTGCTACGTGGGCTTGGACAATTTGGGCCATAAGCCCAAATCAACTAATTGGAGATCAGAGAGAACGAAATTAGAGTGAGATTAGAGTAAGAGCGTGCATCGTGCGGCGTGCAGAGGAAAGAGGAGAGAAAAATAGAGAGAGAAAGATTAGGTTTATGAGATTTCTACTTGACGATCGGTGGTCAAACGTTGTCAGTTTCGGCCCAAATTTTATGTGGAGAATCCTTGGAGCAAACTCTACAATCCTAACGGTGTTGATCTGTAGTTTACCCTCTCTAAGGTATTTTCCTGCGATATCCACTTTGTGAGACCTAGAATTCTCTTTGGAGGAGATTCACCTATGTTGAAGATATGCTATTCTTGAGCCAAGATCTAGTTATTCTAGAGAAGACCTACTGTAAACCTGTTATCATTATTATTGATAGTGCAAGTTTGAGGTGGACTACGGTCCCGTGGTTTTTCCCACATTGGGTTTTTCACGTTAAAAAGATTTGGTCTCACTATGTGATTGATTTATTGCTCTATTGTTTATGCTATGCTGATTGATATTAGCATTTTGATATCAAGTTGGTATTTTGATGAGGAACCTATTTTGATACACAAAGAGGGAAAAGAATTATTCCGCATTAACAGGTTTTCTTCCCAACAAGTCAGAGCATCAGGTTGTTTGGTGCTAGTTTTCTTGTGTGATTGAAATGGAGCAGTCAGATGGTATGATTAAATTGAACTCATCAAATTATTCCACTTGGAGGTGTCTGATGGAAGATTTGCTCTATTGCAAAGATTTGTATAAGCCTATCAAGGTTAAAGATAAACCTTCTTTTATGGACGATGAAGAATGGGAAGTTCAACATAGAAAAGCTATTGCCTATATTAGAAGATGGATGGATATAAACTTGTATGAGCATATTTCAGATGAAACCAGAGCTAATGTTGTTTGGCAAAGGTTAGAAAACCTCATTGCGAAAAAGATAGTGGGAAATAGAATTTCTCTCCTCAGAAGGCTTGTAAATTTGAAGTATAAAGATGGTGGTAACATTGTTGAGCACATAAGCCTATTTCAGAGTCTTGCAAACAAGTTGGTTGCTATGAAAATGAATATAGATGATGAGATGCAGGGATTATTACTTCTCAGCTCTTTACCAGAAAGTTGGGAAACGTATGTGATGACTATTTGTAACTCCACGCCAGAGGGGACTCTAACCATATATATGGTTAAAGATAGTTTGCTAAATGAAGATGCAAGAAGGAAAGAATAGGGTGAATCTTCTTATGGTGCATTTGTTACTGAAAAACAAGAAAGACGTGGAAGAAGTCATAGCAGAAATCCATATGGTTATAGAGGAAGATCCAAGTCTAGAAGAGATATCAAATGTTTTCACTGTAATAGGCCAGGTCACATGAAGAAAGAGTGTAGGTTTTGGAAGCGAGAACAGAATGAAATGAAGAAAAATGAGAAAGAGATCAATACAGTTGCTGTTGAAGGTAATATCACTATTGTCTGTGATGAAGGTTGTGTTAGCCTTGTAGCTCAGGACAGTAATTGGGTAATTGACTCTGGTGCTTCATTTCATGTTACTTCTCATGGTGATTTCTTTAGATCTTACAATGCTGGTGATTTTGGTAATGTCAGAATGGGAAACAATGGTACATCTAAGATTGTGGGTATTGGAGATATTTGCTTGTAGACCAGTATTTGGAGCAAATTGATACTCAAATATGTAAGGCATGTTCCAGATATTCGTCTTAACTTAATATATACAGGTAGACTTGATGATGAGGGCTTTGCACATTATTTTGATGAAAGTAAATGGAAACTCACTAAAGGTTCTCTAATTGTGGCAAAAGGAAAGAAGATTAACTCTTTTTATGTCATGGAAGCTAAGCTACACAAAGGAGAGATTAATGCAATTCGAAAAGGTGAAAGTATAGATCTTTGGCATAAGAGGCTAGGACATATCGGCGAGAAGGGACTTCAAACTCTTGCTAGAAAGCAGTTCTCACCAGAGTTGCAAGGTACATCTCTTAAATCTTGTGATCATTGCTTAGCTGGAAAAACACATAGAGTTGCATTTTAGACATATCCATCATCTAGAAGATCTGATGTTATTGATTTAGTTCATACTGATGTTTGTACTATGCAAACTAGAACTCTTGGAGGTGCTCTTTATTTTGTTACTTTTATTGATGATCATTCTAGAAAAGTTTGGGCTTTTGCTTTGAAATCTAAAGACTAGGTACTCGATGCTTTCAAGGAGTTTCATGTCAATGTTGAAAGAGAAACTGACAGAAAGCTAAAGTGTGTTCGATCAGATAATGGTGGCGAGTACAGGGGTCCTTTTGAGAATTATTGCAGGTTCCATGGTATCAGGCTTGAGAAAACAGTTCCTAAAACTCCTCAGCAGAACGGTGTGGCAGAAAGGATGAACAGAACCATTGACGAAAGGATTAGGTGTATGCTTTCCCACGCCAAGTTACCAAAGTCATTTTGGGGGGAGGCTATGAGAACTACAGTTGATCTGATAAATCTTTCTCCATTAGTTCCTCTGCAAGGTGATGTTCCAGAGAGAGTATGGAGAGGAAAAGATATATCTTATAATCATTTGAGAGTCTTTGGGTGTAAAGCATTAGTTCATATTCCCAAAGATGAGAGGTCCAAACTTGATAATAAGGCAAAAGCATGTATCTTCTTGGGATATGGTAATGAAGAGTTTGGGTACAGATTATGGGATCCAGTGAACAAGAAGATTATTAGAAGCAGAGATGTTGTGTTTCTTGAAGACCAATTGTTTGATGATGGTGATAATGTTGAGAAGCCAGAAACCTCTGTTTATATTCCTTGGAGTTTGAGTCCAGTTCCTTCACCTGTAGTTCATGATGATCATGGGGGAGATGAACAAGAAGATTGTGGTGAGAATACTAGTGATGATACACCTACAGTTGATGATGCTGAACCAACTGAACAGGCACCTCCACCACCAGTTGAGATTCCATTGAGAAGATCCACTAGAGAGCGACAACCCTCTACCAGATATCCTCCACATGAGTATGTTATGCTTACTGACGGGGGAGAGCCAGAAACTTACCAAGAAGCTATTCTACATGAGAATAAGAGTGAGTGGGTTAAAGCCATGCAAGAAGAGATGAGATCCTTGCTTGAGAACCACACCTATGACTTGGTAAAGCTGCCGAAAGAGAAGAAAGCTCTCAAGAATAAGTGGGTTTATAAATTGAAGACTGAAAATAATAGCTCACAACAAAGATACAAGGCACGACTAGTTATGAAAGGATTCAGTCAGAAGAAAGGTATTGACTTTGAAGAAATATTTTCTCCGGTTATGAAAATGTCCTCTATCCGAGTTGTTCTTGGTTTGGCTGCCCGCTTGAATTTAGAAGTTGAGCAACTTGATGTAAAAACAGCATTTCTTCATGGTGACTTAGAAGAAGAAATTTACATGGAGCAACCAGAAGGTTTCAAAGTCAAGGGAAAAGAAAATATGGTATGTAAGCTTAGGAAAAGCTTATATGGACTCAAACAGGCACCTAGACAGTGGTACAAGAAGTTTGATTCATTTATGATGAGCCAAGGGTATGATAGAACCACATCTGATCATTGTGTGTTTATGAAGAAATTTTCAGATAATGATTTTATTATTTTATTGCTATATGTTGATGATATGTTGATTGTTGGCCATGATGTTGGAAAAATTGAAAGGCTTAAAAGAGAGCTAAGTAAGACTTTTGCCATGAAAGACTTGGGATCGGTGAAACAAATACTTGGCATGAAGATTCTTCGTGATAGGAAGAAAAGGAAGATTTGGCTATCTCAGGAGACTTACATTGAAAAGGTTCTTGAAAGATTCAACATGAGTAAAGCCAAAGCAGTTTGTTCCCCACTTGCAGGTCATTTCAAGCTTAATTCGAAATAATGTCCTACAAGTGAGAAAGAAAAAGAAGAAATATCCAGAGTGCCTTACTCATCTGCAGTAGGCAGTTTGATGTATGCTATGGTTTGTACTAGGCCAGATATAGCTCATGTAGTTGGAGTTGTTAGCCGATTTCTCTCAAATCCTGGAAAGGAACATTGTGCAGCAGTGAAATGGATATTAAGATATCTAAGAGGTACTTCCAGGTTGTGTTTATGTTTTGGCAGTGATAAACCTGTGTTAGAAGGCTACACAGATGCAGACATGGCAGGTGATACTGATTCCAGGAAATCCACTTCAGGATTCTTGATGACATTTGCAGGAGGAGCAATCTCTTGGCAGTCTAAGTTACAGAAGTGTGTTGCTCTATCAACCACAGAAGCAGAATACATAGTAGTTACTGAAGCCTGTAAGGAAACTTTATGGATGAAAAAGTTTCTACAGGAATTGGGCTTGAAACAGGAAGTATATACTGTTTACTGTGACAGTCAGAGCACCATTCACCTCTCCAAGAATTCAATATACCATTCTAGATCCAAGCATATTGATGTGAGATATCACTGGATTCGTGATGTGCTTAAGATGAAAGAATTACAGTTGGAAAAGGTGCATACCAATGATAATGGTTCAGATATGTTGACAAAGTCTTTGCCTAAGGAGAAGCTTGAAGCATGTAGGCGAAGAGCGGGCTTGGTACAGCCCATCATATGAGCTGGAGGGGGAGAATTGTTGGGTCCAGTCCATATGTGGGCTTGGACAATTTGGGCCATAAGCCCAAATCAACTAATTGGATATTAGAGAGAACGAAATTAGGGTGAGATTAGAGTAAGAGCGTGCAGCGTGCTGTCACAGACAAACTTCTAAACAGGGTGTTTGATGAAATGCTTATGTATGTCCGTGTCTTTTGGTATGTTCATGCTTTGTACAGCATGTAGGGGGACGACCGAAGGCTTGATAGTCTCATTTTAGTTGGGTCGGTGGCCGCTTTAGGCTTGTAAATAAAGGTTGTGTCATGTGGACACGTGTGAGAGATTTTCGGTCTGTAATGGACCATTTTACCCTTTGTGTTGCAACTATTCAGAGCTTGTAAAGTCTGTTTGTAATTTGCATTGGCTATAAAGTGTTTTTCGGACATGTTTGCTTGTGGATCCCGAGTGAGGCGTTTTTCTCTGTCTTGTTCTCTCTTTTGTGGGTCCTAAGGGACCAGGGGAGGCTGACCTTTGCGGATGGACACGCAAGGGTGCCGCACGACTTAGGCAAAATCAGCTAAGTCCGTGACAGATGGTATCAGAGCGGGACAAGCACTCATAGAAACACTTAGCGTGCAAACGTGGGGGACCTAGCGGGGCTGCGTTGAGGGCAGTCAGCACACGCGCGACCGTTTGGGGGAAAACGGGCATAGAGATGTAGGGAAAAGGAGTCGCTCAGAGGAGCGGGCATTTGAGATTGGCATTCAGAGGAATGGCCAACCCTTCGCGCAAGAGGCACCACGAGAACAGACAAGCTTGGAAGAATTTGAAGCGCACAAAAGTTGGGATGGCTGAGTTTGAGCTACGGCTCAACGTTGACAACTATACTTGATGGTACTCTAGGCAAGCGAGGCGCTTGGTAAAAGATGAGACCATGCAAGGTGGAATGAGTTGCTCAACGACCAAACGAGTTACGCAAAGCTCACAGAGGTGAGGGGAATTGCTAACTCGAAGAATTTGGTACTCATGCATGGGCTTGTATGCGGACGATGGAATGTTCGTGGCCATCCCAAGGCGACCGAAACTCGGCGCCATAGAGCATTGAAACTTTCTCTTCGGCATGTGAAGGATACGTCCGTAGGAGGCTGAAGGGTGCAACTAGTTCAGCATGTTGCTAGGCCTTGAGGGGTGCAGCGGGGACTGTATTGACGTGGAGTCACAATCTAGCAAGTGTGTTTGCAGGAGGCAGAACAATGCACAGTTCGTTCAGCATATCGGAGTAGTCCAAGGAGATGGTGGTCTCCGAAACGAAGAGAGATGTTGCTCCAACGGGACAGTTATCCAGGAGGGATAAGTTCCGGCTCTCCAGAGGGAGAATCATGTGAGACGGACCTCACAAGTTGAGGAGGAGTACCTCAACAAACAACCACTCCACGAAGCTTGACGGATTGAGCAAGCGGCGAGGAGTCGTCGCATGATCTCGCTTGAGAGAATGCATCGGTGGATGCATTGCGAGATCAAGTGGGGGAGCGACCCAAAGCAACACAAATGAAGGCACACTTGGAGTCGATATGGAGATCGAACTCAAGGGACGGTTGACCCGTGGAATGGTGGGCGCGAGGGCCACCATCAACTCAATGCAAAAACGAGGAGCGGAGCAACTTGGGTGTAACTTGGCGAAGTACCCAAGCCGCATGAAAGGAGCCAACATAGAAGAGGGAACATGTAGTAGAGGCATAGAGCTTTCCTTGGATAGAGGTTAAGGACATGAACTCTTGCAGAGGCAAGAGCAGGATCATGTTGTTCCATGAGTCATTCATTCTAACGGAGCAGACTTATCTTGCATGGTGCCAAAGACGAAGGGAGCTTTGGGGCACATGCACCTTATCTCGGAGGAGCATTTGATGGAGGAACAAAGGCGACTCAATTTGCGGAGGCGAAGTTGGGTTCAGAAGGCCTTAGCACGGGGCAAGAGGACGTAGAGGCGGGTACTCTTGAAGAATATGCCACAGTGCTGTCATTCAAGTTGCTATGAAGGAGGCGGTGCGCAGCGAAGATTGTGCTGGTAGGGGCAGAGGCCCAGGATCCAGACAATGGTGCACTAATTGCAGCGAAGTCGGGGGACTTCGGGAGCTACTAGGCGACGGACTGTCCTAGAGCGATGCTTCATCTTGGTGTGACCCAAGAGTGGGTGGATGAAGGTCGATTGCCAAAGGAGCAAACAAAATCGAAGGTGGAAGAGATCCTGCGATGTATTAGTAGAGGCCACACGTGGAGGGACCACAATTCGAGTTCATCCCACAAGGATCAGAATGCAATGGAGATGTCACCAGGAGGCGACATGGTGCAGCGGATCGTGGTGGAACAGTTCGTGGCAATGCGATACACACAATCTAGCCCCGTGAGGGATTGGATCATACGGAGGTATGATCGGGAGCTACTGGGAGCTCTACTTCGGTGAACAACACGACGGTAAGAAGGGCTATGGATTAAAGGAGTGAAGGCCATGGTACCGCAGAGGCGGGTCTTCCGTGCGTGCATCAAATTTTGCAGCGGATGAAAGCCTTGGTCATCAGCATATGGGGGCTGTGTTCCACCAAGGGAAAAGTTCGAATGCAAGTACCAGTGAGTCCCATGGGAGGGACTTGATCATACAGCGGTATGATCGAAGCAGCTGGAGAGTTGGACTGCTCCAGAGCTAATATTCGCTTAAGGGAGCCCGACAAGTCAGAGGACAAGGTCGAGTAAGCGAACGTTGCTACCAAGGAAGCTAAGGAGAACAGAATCGGTGCAAGCCCTTCAATGTGATGGTAGAGGCCATGCATGGGAGTTGCAGTCTATCTTTCCATTGACCAAAGGGAGCTGCTTGGAGAACACAGAGGTGTTGAAGCAGGGGGTCGAAAGGGGCAAGGAAGCGACGACGAGTCCAGAGGGACTTAGTTACCCAAAATCGAGCATCAGTTAGAATGGAGGTGGACTCGGAGGAGTGCCACAGAGGCCTATCTACTGATTGTGAAGAAAAGGGATGTAGATGCGAGGCAATGGATAGTAGTGCCATGGGCATGGCAGCGCCATGGTACCGCAGAGGCGGGACTTCCGTGAAAGTCATTGATCCCTTGCTCTCATGGAGGGAGAGCGCTTGGTCGTGAAAGGGGCCGAGGAGGTGGAGCATGCAGAGGCAAACTCCAAGTACCGAGACAAGGCTGAAGGGCAGAGGCCAAGGAACTTCGTAAGACCGGTGTCAATGAGTTTCTCATCAGGATTGCCGAAAGTGAAGGACTTCGGGTCATGCAAGAGTGCGCGACCAAGGAACGAAGTAGTCAGTACGCGGTGCTGTACCTTCGCTACTCAGGGGAGTAGGCGGCAGGGTTGATGGAGAAGACGGTACAATCCCAGAGGCGACCAAATCTATCAGAGAATTACTCCAAGTTGGGGTGAAAACTTCCTGCAATCCAGAAGTTCAATGGCATTGAGAAGGTGAATCACAGTAACTAACTCAACGCAAGGAGTGCAAACACTTCAAGTGCTTCAGAAGTATGAGCAAAGAGCAGGCGAAGGCCAGTAACCAGCTCGATGCATGGAGTACAACCTCGAGGAGGCGGGCAAAGTCAAGTAACCTTTGCCTTCTCAACTCTTAAGGGAATGGGCGAAACCGAGTACCCCAATCCTCTTATCTATCCAGCAGAGGAGCTCTGCATATGTTCAAAGACCCTTCGAAGATAATGGAAGACAATAGTTGTCAAATCCTCACCAATGGTGATCAGTGCTACTGAGAGTAGATTGTCCGCTTCATTTCCCAACGAAATGCCAATCGAAAGCGGAAGTGATGCGAACCTACTTGGATGTGACAACTAAGTGAAAGAAGAGTCAATGAGCAAATTTTATGGAGGAAGGACCCAAAACTTCAGAAGTTTGCGAGATGATGCTCGTTAAAGCTCCAACAAGCATCCACCCAGTTCAAGTAGCATGAGGCATTTGAGAGACTAGCGCAGTAAGGATGGTCTTTTCCTTCATTTGAAGGATCCGCAGGAATCAACAAGGATCAACACAACTCAACTAACCCCACACCAGAGTCAGAGTCATTGGTGAGTTGAAGCAGCATGGCGGATCAAAGGTTCGACTACTCAAACACAACAGCGGAGAGCAATTGGGAGCCAAGGGAAGCATTGCAGTTGGAGCAGAAGATTGAAGACTCAGCAGAGGCGAGGAGTTGCAGTGTCGACAAAGGCTTCGACGAGGACGTCGAAGGAATAAGTGGGGGAGAATGTCACGGACAAACTTCTAAACAGGGTGTTTGATGTAATGCTTATGTATGTCCGTGTCTTTTGGTATGTTCATGCTTTGTACAGCATGTAGGGGGACGGCCGAAGGCTTGATAGTCCCATTTTAGTTGGGTCGGTGGCCGCTTTAGGCTTGTAAATAAAGGTTGTGTCATGTGGACACGTGTGAGAGATTTTCGGTCTGTAATGGACCATTTTACCCTTTGTGTTGCAACTGTTCAGAGCTTGTAAAGTCTGTTTGTAATTTGCATTGGCTATAAAGTGTTTTTCGGACATGTTTGCTTGTGGATCCCGAGTGAGGCGTTTTTCTCTGTCTTGTTCTCTCTTTTGTGGGTCCTAAGGGACCAGGGGAGGCTGACCTTTGCGGACGGACACGCAAGGGTGCCGCACGACTTAGACAAAATCAGCTAAGTCCGTGACAGTGCGGCGTGCAGAGGAAAGAGGAGAGAAAAATAGAGAGAGAAAGATTAGGTTTATGAGATTTCTGCTTGACGATCGGTGGCCAAACGTTGTCAGTTTCGGCCCAAATTTTATGTGGAGAATCCCTGCTGCAAACTCTACAATCCTAACGGTGTTGATCTGCAGTTTACCCTCTCTAAGGTACTTTCCTACGATATCCATTTTGTGAGACCTAGAATTTTCTTTGGAAGAGATCCACCTATGTTGAAGATATGCTAGAGCCAAGATCTATGTTCTTGATGTTATTCTGATCCTCTAGTTATTTTATAGAAGACCTACTATAAACCTGTTATCATTATTATTGATAGTGGAAGTTTGAGGTGGACTACGGTCCCGTGATTTTTCCCACATTGAGTTTTCCACGTTAAAAAGATTTGGTCTCACGGTGTGATTGATTTAGCATTTTAATATCAAGTTGGTATTTTGATGAGGAACCTATTTTGATACACAAAGACGAAAAAGAATTATTCCGCAGGTTTTCTTCCCAACAGTTCTGACCACGCATAACTTGTCGGAGACCTGTTTCATTGTCGGGCGTGATTCAGGGTGGTTGTCCACGCTACGAAGAGCCAAGCTCAAAACTGTAATCACTTCATCCGCAACTTGACCCTCAGGAACAGCTAGACGTCGGTCCAATACGTCTTTCACGAAGCTATCATTGATCGGTGAAGACGACAGAATGGAAATAAGTATTTCTCCATATTCTCCTATCAGCAACTCCAGCGTCACCACTCCGAAACTGTACGCGTCGCATTGGGTGGTCACTCTCATTGTATATGCAAGCTCTACAGACAACAAGAGCCAATGATCAAACCGCCAATCCATAGAGATCTCCTCCGAAATATAATTTGAATATGTTCTCAATTGCAGATATTCTTAATTTGCACAAACAACGAGATCTGAGAGAGAGAAACTTACCTGGTGCCAAGTAACCCCGTGTGCCTGCAAGCATGGTCCAATTTGATGAATCCGGATTCAGTAGTCGAGCAATTCCAAAGTCGGAAACACAAGCCTTGAATTCGGAATCCAGTAGGATGTTGTTGCTGGTAACATCTCGATGAACGATAGGCGGAACACAATCGTGATGCATGTAGAACAGAGCACGAGCAGCATCTTTCACGATGTTCACTCTCATCCCCCAGTCCAATTCAGCTGCAGTTTCGCTTCTGAGGACAGATCCCAGACTTCCTCTCTCCATGTACTCGTACACCAGAAATTTGCGTTGGGGAGAGGAGCAGAACCCGTAAAGCTTGACGATATTGCGATGTCGAATTTGAGTAAGAGTTTGTATCTCAGTTTGAAAGGGTTGCTCGTCGCATGTACCTTCAATGTCTGGTAGGTGAATCTTCTTCACCGCTAGCAGTTCCCCACTTGCTAACTCTGCTCTGTAGACACTGCCGTATGCACCGCTTCCGATACAGTATTTGGCATCGAAATCTTCGGTGGCTTCGATGATGTCCTTGTATACATCTCTTCCATCAAAATTCAATATATAGAATGCACCTTCTTTGATGTGATTATCATCGACAGGTACTGGCGGCTTCTTTCTCTTGTGGAATCGTAAAGCAGCTGCAATGAATATAAAAAAGAGAGGGAAGAAGACGACGGAAGCAATGATGGCTATTACAACCACTTTTGGCGCTTGCTTCGGTCATCTTTTGTCGGAGTACCGAGTGAAACACACGGAGGCAATCCTCGAACAACTCCACACAGATCATTGTTATAGGCAAACCACTCTGCCGGGGCTCTTCGGAAAGCTGGGCTATCAGGAACAGGGCCGTCCAGTTCATTGTAGGATACATCTACGGTAGACAAGCTCGTCATATACGTTAGCGAAGATGGAAGATGACCCGAGAAGGAATTATGCGATAGATTCAGGCTTTGCAGCATCACCAATTTGCCGAGTTGGGATGGAATCTCCCCTGTTAGTGAGTTCTGGCTGATGTCAAAGGTGTCTTGGAGGTACACCAGATTACCAATGGCCAAAGGAATGGTTCCACTAAAGTTGTTGTTGTTAAGCTTCAACGATCGGAGTTTCATGCAGTTGCCTAATTGATCTGGGATTCTTCCTGCCAAGTTGTTGGATGAGAGATCAAGCAGTTCGAGATTGGACAGCATTCCAAACTCCAGAGGGACATGGCCGACGAGTTGGTTGTTGCCCAAGCTCAGATTGTAGAGAAGGGTTAAGCTGCCGAAGCTCTTTGGGATCTCTCCTTGTAGGTAGTTGGAAGAGAGGTCCAGCTCTCCCAGTTTCGTCAACTGCCCAAACTCGGTGGGTATGACTCCGGTGATATTGTTATTTGAGATTCTGAAGAGTGTCAGATTGTGCCATTTTGCCCAGTCTGGTGAGAGTGTACCGGAGAGTTGATTGAAGCTCAAATCCATATAAGAAAGATGGGGATATACTCCAAGACATTGTGATACATCTCCGGTGAGTTGGTTGTGTTCAAGACGGACCCTTTCAAGCGTCGTACAATTTTTCAAGGTCGTGGGAATGGGACGTTGGAAGTTGTTCATTTCAAGAATGAGGTACTGTAGGGCTCCACCTTTGCATATGTCTGGGGGTAAATAGCCGGAGAAGCTATTATTTGACAGCACTAGGTATGTCAGTCCAAGAATGTTGTTGATCTCTACAGGCAAAGGTCCAGACAACTGATTATTGTATACACCTAGTTTTGTGAGTTTGGTCATGTTTCCTATAGAGGAAGGGATGGACCTGACAGTAAATTTTTGAAGAGTGCCAGATCGTAAGTTTAATTAGATTTCCAATCTCAAGAGGAATAAAATCAGACAATTGATTATCCAAAAGGTAAACAATATTTAATTTGGTCAAGTTTCCTATAGAGGCAGGGATGAGACCAGTCAAAAGATTTGTTGAGAGTACGAGATCAGTAACTTCAATTAGATTTCCAATCTCAAGAGGAATAAAGTTAGACAATTGATTATCTCAAAGGTAAAGAATCTTTAATTTGGCCATGTTTCCTATAGAGGAAGGAATGGGACCGGTCAAAAAATTTTTTGAGAGTGAGAGATTAGTAACTTCAATTAGATTCTCAATCTCAAGAGGAATAAAACTAGGCAATTGATTATCCCAAAGGCTAAGTCTCTCTAGTCTAGTCATATTTCCTATAGAAAAAGGAATTGAATTAGTTAATAGGTTTTCTGAGAAGTTGAGATCAGTAACCTCAATGAGGTTTCCAATCTCAAAAGGAATAGGACCTGAGAGTTTATTTCTTCGTAGCCAAAAAAATTGTAGCTTGGTTAGGTTTCCAAAAGAAGAGATAACCCCACCTGTTAGATTATTATCGGCAATCGATAGGTAAACGAGATTAACTAGATTTTTCAATTCTCGAGGGATGACTCCAGTCAATTGATTTTGGTAGAGATCGAAGTGGTAGAGCTTTGTTAAATTTCCTAAACTAGATGGGATTGATCTAGAGAGCCTATTGACTCCAATATCCAGATACATCAATTCGTGGAGCTTCCCTAACTCCTTAGGAATGACACCCACGAGCTTATTATCCTCCAAGTGCAAGGACACAAGGCCGATGAGGTTGCTAAGAGATGGAGGTATAGCACCAACCATTTGATTCTGGCTAAGACTCAAGAATCGAAGCTCTTTCATGGAGCTCATTCCAATTGGGATTTTGCTTGTGAACTGATTGCTAGTGAGATCAAGAGATACAAGCCTGGAGAGAGCTGAGATTGTTGAGGATGGAGGAGCAAGAAAAAACAGAATACTACGATACGAGTAAAAAGAATCCTTTCGACTCAAGAAAACTGATGTAGTATTAAAAGCAGGAGGAACATTTACAAGATACCAAGTGCACACAGACTCTCTATCTATCTGTCTCTTTCTCTATATCTCTTGCTAGATGAACTACGGTCCTATTTATAAGACCTAATGACAACCACCCTATAACTACTAGATCATAAGGTAGTTATTGAAATCACCATGTAACCACTAGATCATGATAACAATTTAGATAACTATAAATCATATCTCAACACTCTCCCTTGATTCATAGTTGCATACTTCAATTTGCGACATAAAATAAATATACTTTTGAAGTGGAAGTGATTTGGTGAGGATATCTGCAACTTGTTCATCCGTTCCATAATACTTCATTGTGATGGCTCCACTTGCCTGAAGTACTCTTTAAAGCTCCTGCACAATCACTATCAGTGAAACCAAATAATTTGCATTTAAATTTTGTTTTGAACATCCATTTTAACCCAATCACTTTCTTTTCTTTCGGTAGATCCATTAGCTCCCAAGTTTCATTCTTCTCAGTTGACTTGATTTCCTCCTTCATTGCTTTTCTCCATTCCTCTTTTTTAACTGCTTCATCAAAAGTTGTCGGATCTGAAATAAACAAAGCAAATGTTGAGTTATAAATTTCTGTTAGTGATCTGAAATTTCTTGGAGGGGTTTCATCTGAGGAATTCGAATTTGAACTGCTATTGGGTGAGGTTGATAATGAATTTGTTGGAGTAGGATCTGTCACTTGATTTTGCGGAGTGTCTAGTTCTACTGGAATCTGCATTTGTGTTGCACCTTTATTGGTCTCCCGATTCCAACTTACCCTTTCATCAAACATAACATTTCTGTTAATAATAACTTTGCCACTAACAGGATTATATAATCGATATGCTTTAGATCGTAAAGAATAACCAATTAAAATGTATTTCTCTGATTTTTCATCAAGCTTGTAATGATTTTGTGAATTCACCAAAGCATAAGCAATACAACCAAAAAATCTTAGATATCTAACACTTGGTTTCATACCATACCAAGCCTTAAAAGGAGTTCGATTTATAACAGCCTTTGTTGGTGAAATATTCAACAAATAAACTGCTGTTGCAACTGCTTCTGCCCAAAACTGATTTGGAAGATGTTTTCCTTTAAGCAAACTTCTTGCCATTTCAACGACAGTCCGATTCTTACGCTCAGCTACACCATTTTGCTCCGTTGTATATGGTGCTGTCAATTCTCTGTGAATACCATTTTCTTCACAAAAAGAACTAAACTCATTAGATAAAAATTCACCACCTCTATCTGTCCGAAGTGTCTTTATATATCTACCACTTTGTCTTTCTACAAGTGCCTTAAACTTTCGAAAATTATCAAATGTTTCAGATTTCAATCTCAAAAAATATACCCAACTCATGCGACTATAATCATCTGTAAACAATAAAAAATATTGACTTCCACCAAATGATTTTGTATTCATAGGTCCACATAAGTTAGCATGAACTAATTCAAGACAATTAGATGCTCTCCATGCTTTTCCAATAGGAAATGGTTTTCTACTTTGTTTGTCATAAATAAATCCTTCACATACATCAAGTGTATTAATCTTAGGCAATCCAAAAACATCTTGTGATAAGCGCATGTCTTTCAATATTTGACACATCAAGTGGAAACATCTTGTTTTGTGTCATGCAAACATTTACTATAATCAAACCAGATTTCTTATCTCTAATAGTGCATGAACCATCATCAAATATTACTGAATATCCATTATTTACTAATTGTCCAACACTCAACAAGTTATGTGATAAAGTAGGAACAAAGAAAACATTATCAAGGTATTTTACCTTTCCTTGATTTGTCTTCACCTCAATTGTTCCTTTCCCTTCCACTTGGATCTGCTTGTTATCTCCAAGTCTAACATTCAACTTGTGAGTCTCATCAATATCTCTAAATATTGATTTTATGCTTGACATATGATTAAAACATCCACTATCCAGAAACCAAATATCATTTGAGATGTTATGAATTTGTGAATAAGTCATAAACAACTTACTATTTTCTTCATTTTTCTCCACATAGCTTGCTTGCTTTTCTCTTTTCCAGCAATCTGCCTTCATGTGACCAAACCTTTTACAATAGTGACATTGAATTCCACTTTTGTAATTTTTTTGATCATAATTTGATTGCCCTTGTTCATCAAAGTGTCCTCTTCCTCTTCCATTTCCTCTACCACGAAATCCTCCTCTGCCACGTCCTCTTCCTACTGATTTTTTGTCTTCTTTTGAAGTAGAAGACTCCCCCTTAACCTGAAATACTTTTTCTTCACTTTTTTCAAGTGACCTGTTCAACCTTACTTCATGTGCTTGCAAGGAACCCATTAGTTCATCAAATGAATAAGTAGATAAATCTTTTGATTCCTCAATTGCGGCAACAACATGATCAAATTTCGGAGTTAAACTTCTCAAAACTTTTGCAACAATTATATGATCAGGAAGATGTTCACCATAAGATTTCATTTGACTAACAATTTCAGTCACTCGAGAAAGAAAATATTGCACCGATTCATTGCTTTTCATGAACAAAATTTCTAACTCACGACGGAGGGTTTGAAGTTTTACCGTAATCACCCTTGATGAGCCTTGAAATTCATTTTGAAGTATCAACCAGGCTTGCTTTGAGGTTGTCGCTGCTGCAATTCTTGAGAAGATCGTCTCATGTACAGCTTGTTGAATGAAGAATAATGCCTTTGAGTCCTTCTTTCTATTCTCCCTCAGCCTGATTTCGTCATCTGGATCTGCATATCCATTCTCTATTAAGTCCCAAAGATCTTGAGACTTGAATAGAGTTTTCATCTTGATACTCCAAAATTCATAACTTTTGCCCAAGAAGATGGGGATAAGGGGTTGAGACACGGAATTGCCATTGAAAGCCATAATGCCCAGTTCAGATTGAAACTAGGCTCTGATACCAAAAATGTTGGGGATGGAGGAGCAAGAAAAAACAGAATACTACGATATGAGTAAAAAGAATCCTTTCGACTCAAGAAAACTGATGTAGTATTAAAAGCAGGAGGAATACTTACAAGATATCAAGTGCACACAGACTCTCTATCTATCTGTCTCTTTCTCTATATCTCTTGCTAGATGAACTACGGTCATATTTATAGGACCTAATGACAACCACCCTATAACTACTAGATCATAAGGTAGTTATTGAAATCACCATGTAACCACTAGATCATGATAACAATTTAGATAACTATAAATCATATCTCAACAGAGATGGTCGAAGGAATTGCCCCACCAAGCTGATTGTAAGAGAGATTGAGACAGAGGAGCGATCCCAATGCCGAGAAATCAAGAGCATCAAGTGGTCCTGCCAAGCCCATTCTGGGCAGGGATATCTCGGTGATCACCGAACGCCCTCTACCTGTGACGGGGTAATTGCATGTAACTCCGGTCCAATTGCATGGATTAGAATTGAGATTCCAAGATCTCAAGTATCGAGGACTCCTAAGAGTGGCTTTCCAGTGGAGCAACGCCCTCGCTTGGGATCCGAGTGAAGCTTTGACAAGAAAAGCACGGGGAAGCAAGAGCAGGAGCAGCAGCAAAGTGGCACAAAGCAAAGTTTTGTGAAGCTGAGATGCCATACAGCAAGACAAGAAGGCAAAGAGATAAGGTATTTATTAGGGGATACACATCAATGAGTGCATCTCAATATTATTGACCAATTCTCTCACTGCATGGGTCGGTCACCAGAATTCAACAACTATGACTCAAAAGTCCATTGGTCATGACATCTAGTGGTATACATGCCGCTTAGACTTTTTCTCTGCTACCATTTTTTGTCTTTGGCATGCAATTACTTTTTTTTGTACTCTTATTAAACTAATCTTACAGCGATGTCATAAGTTTACCCAAAAGTCTACGAGACAAGAGATGATGTGGTGATTACTATGCCGTGTAATGTATATGGTATCGTACTCTCTACTAAAATAGAAAGATATAGATGGAGAGATCAATCGTATGATGGATCTCAAGTAGTGTTAGATGTGCCACTCTTTCCACATTAATTCTCTTTAGAGTAACTTTCTTTTTCATTGTTGTAAAACATAAAACATTGCTATATTATCAATCAAGAGAATATGTAAGAGAGGAAAAAATATATTTTAGACAAGAATTTTGATAGTTTTGTATTTTACTATATTGGCAATTAAGTTGATAAGCCATGTGAGAGGACGACATCTATGTTAATTATATGCGTCCCCTTTGATCACCAATTTTTCTTTTTTTTTTCCAAATAAAAAATTAATAATTCAACAAATCGAGTACAAATATTTCCAAAAAAATATTGTGAGACCTATATATATATATATATATATATATATATATATATATATATATATATATATATATATATCACATGCTTATACCTCCCAGGTTAAGTCAACTCAACCATATCAACTTGGATGGATTTTTTAAGAAGGTTGCTCAATGAATTGTGAGAAGAAGATAAAAGGATTCATAAGCAATGTCTAAATTATAATCAAGATATATTATTTTTAGATTATATATCTCACTCCTACCAAATCCATTGTCTTACCTCAGGAGACTTACAGGACAGTACAACACACTGTCCCATGCTGAAATGAATGGTTGACAAAGTGGAGAGAGATCAGCGTGCGGTGAATCCTGTTGCCATGGTATTCACGTTTTCTAGATTCGTTCTGTACTCGGCGTATCAATTTTCTTTGTTCTTACAGATTCTCTTCTAGTATTCGAAGTCGTAATAAATATCAGTAAAGTCTTCCAGAAAGTCTATGGGAGAGCGCCATCAGCTAACATTCAACGGTTGGTATAGTAGAAATTAAGCGATGAGTCCTTTGCCGTGTTATGCACGCTGTTGTAATTGACCATTCATATATTCAAATTCTTCGAGTTGAATCCCTATTTTCAAAAGAACAAAAGAAAACATGCGGAGAGATCGGTGTTTGGTGAATCCAACGTTGTGATAGATGAGCAGAGCATTGAGTTGCTCTGCTTCCAGTTCTTTGTGGTTGTATATACACGTTGCTACCTTCATCGCGCTACCTTCATCATGATAGCCAGAGACTGCGCCTGAAACTTCAGCTGGAGGAAGTGGAAGATGTGGGTCGAGCATCTCTCTCATCGCGCTACCTTCATCATGATAGCTAGAGATGAGATCGCCTGGATGTCTCCCCAGTAGAACCTCAAGCGTCACGACTCCAAAGCCACTGAATCAGACGACCATTGCATTGCATTGCATCATACGAACGCTATTCCTCCGTCCTATTGCGTTAAATATTACTCTAAGCAGTATAGCAATCCCATATGCTAAGCCGTGAGAATAGGAAGCTCATTGCTCCGATTCGTGGAAATGGTGTAGGAGATTTCATTTGATAATATTTAATGGATGCATGAGCTATTGATTACGTAACGAAATCACTAAAGCAATGAACGAATTCCTACTCATCGGTCGGCCCTCTGTCATGCCTCCGTAGCAGAGCAGTCATGGTGGGCAGGTAGACATCAGAAACCAATCATCCCTCAGCCTTCATTTAATTACCTTCACAAATTCTCAAGAAAGTGTAAAGCATATAGTACAAGCAAATCAAATTTTCAAGCGTCCAAGATTTGCAAAGATTACCAACCGATGCTTTTATTAAACACGCTGCAGAATGAAACCAATATGCTTTTATTAAACTCTGCTCTCTAGACTCTGTCAATATTGTTGTCAATATTGTTGGAAAAAACATGTTAAAACGGAATAATTCTTTTATGTATCAAAATAGATTTCTTATCAAAATATCAACTTGATATCAAAAATATAAATATCAACCAGCACAGCATAAACAATAAAACAATTAATCAATCACACAGTGAGATTAAATCTTTTAACGTGAAAAATCCAATACGAAAAAAATCACGGAACCGTAATTCTTCTCAAACTTCCACTATCAATAATAATGATAATAAATTTATAGTAAATCTTCTCTAGAATAACTAGAGGAATCATCATAACATCAACAACATAAATTTTGAATATCATCATCACGGATCTCCATATAAAAAAATTCTAGGTCTCACAAAGTAGGTATAGTAAGAAAATACCTCAGAGAGGGTAAACTGTAGATCAACACCGTTAGGATTGTAGAGTTTGCTGTAAGAATTCTCTACATAAAATTTGGATCAAAACTGACAACGTTTGGCCATCGATCGTCAAGTAGAAAACTCAGAAACTTAATCTTTCTCTCTCCTTTTTTTTTCTCTCTCTTTTTTTTTTCTCTCTTCTTTTGCCGTGTGCTGCCGCCGACGCTGCACGCTTGCTCGCTTTTTGCTGAGTTCTCCCGCTGCCCTATCTCAGCTTAGTCACTGATTTGGGCTTATGGCCCAAATTTGTGCACCGCTTCCGATATAGAATTTGGCAACGAAATCTTCGGTGGCTTCGATGATGCCCTTTTATACGTCTCTTTTATCAAAATTCAACATAGAGAAATAAAAAATATATTATTATCAGCAGCTACTGTCTGCTTCTCTCTTATGGAATCGCAAGGCAGCTCCGATGAATATAAGCAAGAGAAATAAAAAGACGACGGCGCAATGATAGGCTAGGACTAATTGTAATATCTTATTTTCTATTTAAGGATCTATATATAATTATAAGATTTGTGAAACATATATTTATAAATAAAATAAAATCTAAATAGAAGAACATTTTTTGTATAAGAAAAAAACTCTAGGGTTTATCATGTAGCTAATATATTAATATCCTCTCAAGAGCCATCTCCATCCTGCCTAAGAAGAGGAACTAAATCCTAGAGGGATTATGCGCTAGAAAAGATTAGGAGATCAAAATCACAATCGCAAGGATTGATCAAGGTAAAATATGGAATCCCTATATTTTATTTTGTTTATTAAGAATGAGGACGGGGAAAGAGAGAAGAAGAGAGAAGAAAATTAGAAAAAGATTAAAATAAAAAGAAAGGTCTCTGTTGCCGAAGGTGGTATAGTGCTATGCAAGATTAAGAGCAAGTAAACAGTAAAGAGGGGAAAGAAAACAGAAGGAGAATAAGAAATAGATGAATTTTTTGATTAATATATTAATTAGATTATGCATGCATCATACATTAGATTCTAATATTTTATATGTGATATTAATTTGTATTTCTCATACGATTTAGGAAAAGATGAAGAATTCTCATCATGATGTCAATTTTAATTGTCTATGATCAAGGTAAATATTCTAGCGACTTTGTCTAACTAGTTTTAGAGGTAACGATATATGTTATTGACTTGTGTGATTTTTTATTGATCTATGAAATACTTTGTTATTCAAAAGTATTAAAAATATATTATGTATGTTTGCACCCATTATATCTATTTTGCAAATATTATTTGAAATAATTACTGGCCTGCAAAATTATTTTATGGTTCAAAATATTATGAAATCCCTTTGCAAAATCAAATATAAAAAATGTTATTTGTTTTTGTAAAATGTTATCTAAAGATCCGTTCAAAAGTTTGTTATATGATATATGCCGTTTTAATTATCTGTTTGATATGACTATGATATCGACCCTAGGGGGTTAAGTATTGATATATGTTAGAAACTAGTTTTTTATAGAACTTGACATAAGAATATATGTGTTATCTACGTAGGGTCAAATATAATCCTAGACCTTGTCACATGGATATAATATGACCAAAGTCATCGTTGCTAAAACAATATCTGTTATGATGTGCAATCTTAGTTATGTATATATTACTTTGACAAAAAATATTTAAACATTATTTTGTTATAAGGTATGACTTTGGACATCTTCACTTTCAGAGAAAGCAATTCCATCCGTCTCACAGCTGTTGTATGCCATCCAATTCTTATCTACTGGTCATGCTTCCAAAGCAAGAAGAAAATAGAAGAAGATGGAATGTAGCATGCAGCACCCTCTAAAACTATATATTAAAAAGATTATTATATCAAATGACATACATACATGATATTAACTCTTGGATTCGAACATGAAATCTATTATTTATGTAATAATATACTAATCAATTTGAATATCTCAATAAAAAATATAACATAACTTCATAAGAAAATAGACCAATCGATTTAGATTACTTTCACCAAATTCTCAAGAAAATAATAAAGCATTTAATATAGACCGATCCAACATTTCAAGCCCCACCAGAAGAAGCAACCGATCAAAGACAAGTCCGTTGTCGTTGAGCTTCAACGATTGGAGTTTCATGTAGTTGCCTAATTGATACGGGATTCTTCTTGTCTAGTTGTTGGAAGACAGATCAAGCAGTTCGAGATTGGATAGTACATTCCGAACTCTACAGGCACCTGGCTGACGAGTTGATTGTTGCCCAAGCTCAGGTCGTAGAGATGAGTTAGGCCGCCCAAGCTCTTTGGGATCTCTCCTTGTAGATAGTTGGAAGATAGGTCCAGATCTTGCAGCTCAGTCAACTGCCCAAATTGGGGTGGTATGGCTCCGGTAATGTTGCTGTTTGAGATCTTGAGACATGTCAGGTTGTCCCATTTCCCCCAGTCCGGTGAGAGTGTACCGGAGAAAGATCGAAGCTCAAATTCATGTAGGAAAGATGGGGATTTACTCCAAGATACTCGGATACATCGCCTGTCAACTGTTTATGGTAAAAAAGGAACCTTTACTAATCTCGCGCAATTCTTCAAGGTCGAGGGAAAGGAACCTTGGAATCTGTTTTTGCTGAGACCGACGAACTAGGAGGGAATGAATTAGATAGCATGTTGTCCACATGGTCGAGAAACATCAACTCTTTAGGAATGGCACCCGGAAGCTTACTGTCTTCCAAGTGCAAGTACACGAGGCTAGTGAGGTTGCACAAGGATGGAGGTCCAGCACCGATCATTTGATTCTGACTCAGTCTCTAAAACTGGAGCATCTTCATGGAGCCAATCTCGGTGGGGATTTTGCCTGTGAATTGATTGCTAGTGAGATCAAGAGATACGAGCTTGGAAAGCGTCGAGATTACAGTAGGAATGGCTCCGTTGAGCTGGTTGTAGGAGAGATTAAGATGGTGGAGTGATCCCAATGCCGAAAAAACAAGAGCATCAAGTGGCCCTGCCACGCCCATGATATCTCGGTGATCACCAGGCTTCCTTTCCGTGTGACGGCGTTGCACGTAAATCCAGTCCAATTGCAAGGACTAGATTTAGGTTCCTGGATCCCAGGAATTGGCGACTCCAGAGAGTGGACTTCCGGTGGAGCAGCGCCCTCCCTCGGCATCCGAGTGAAGCCGTAGCAAGAACAAGAGAAAGCGATAGCAGCAGAAGCATCGTAGCGGTAAAGATAGTGTTGGGTCCAGCCCATATGTGGGTTTGGACAATTGGGTCTATTAAGCGTAAATCAGTAATTAAGAGAGAAAGGGTAAAATTGGGCAGCGTGCAGGGTGTGTGCGCACAGTGAGATTGCAGCGTGTAGCGGCGTGCAGAGAAAAAAAGGAGAGAGAAACAGAGAGAGAAAGTAAGGTTTCTGAGTTTTTCTGCTTGACGATCGGTGGCCAAACGTTGTCAGTTTCGGCCCAAATTTTATGTGGAGAATCCTTGCAGCAAACTCTACAATCCTAACGGTGTTGATCTGCAGTTTACCCTCTCTAAGGTACTTTCCTAGGATATCCACTCGGTGAGACTCAGAATTCTCTTTTAAGGAGATCCAGTGATGAAGATATGCTATCCTTGAGCCAAGATCTATGATCTTGATGTTATTCTGATCCTCTAGTTATTCTAGAGAAGGCCTACTGTAAACCTGTTATCATTATTATTGATAGTGGAAGTTTGAGGTGGACTACGGTCCCGTGGTTTTTCCCACATTAGGTTTTCCACGTTAAAAAGATTTGGTCTCACTGTGTGATTGATTTATTGCTCTATTGTTTATGTTGTGCTGATTGATTTAGCATTTTGATATCAAGTTGGTATTTTGATGAGGAACCTATTTTGATACACAAAGAGGGAAAAGAATTATTCCGCATTAACAGGTTTCTTCCCAACAAGTGGTATCAGAGTATCAGGTTGTTTGGTGCTAGTTTTCTTGTATGATTGAAATGGAGTCAGATGGTATGATTAAATTGAACTCATCAAATTATTCCACTTGGAGGCGTCTGATGGAAGATTTGCTCTATTGCAAAGATTTGTATAAGCCTATCAAGGTTAAAGATAAACCTTCTATTATGGACGATGAAGAATGGGAAGTTCAACATAGAAAAGCTATTGCCTATATTAGAAGATGGATGGATATAAACTTGCATGAGCATATTTCAGATGAAATCAGAGCTGATGTTGTTTGGCAAATGTTAGAAAATCTCTTTGCGAAAAAGACAGTGGGAAATAGAATTTCTCTCCTCAGAAGGCTTGTAAATTTGAAATATAAAGATGGTGGTAACATTGTTGAGCACATAAGCCTATTTCAGAGTCTTGCAAACAAGTTGGTTGCTATGAAAATGAATATAGATGATGAGATGCAGGGATTATTACTTCTCAGCTCTTTACCAGAAAGTTGGGAAACGTATGTGGTGACTATTTGTAACTCCACGCCAGAGGGGACTCTAACCATAGATATGGTTAAAGATAGTTTGCTAAATGAAGATGCAAGAAGGAAAGAACAGGGTGAATCTTCTTCTAGTGCATTTGTTACTAAAAAACAAGAAAGACGTGGAAGAAGTCATAGCAGAAATCCATATGGTTATAGAGGAAGATCCAAGTCTAGAAGAGATATCAAATGTTTTCACTGTAATAGGCCAGGTCACATGAAGAAAGAGTGTAGGTTTTGGAAGCGAGAACAGAATGAAATGAAGAAAAATGAAAAAGAGACCAATACAGTTGCTGCTGAAGGTAATATCACTATTGTTTGTGATGAAGGTTGTGTCAGTCTTGTAGCTCAGGACAGTAACTGGGTAATTGACTCTGGTGCTTCATTTCATGTTACTTCTCATGGTGATTTCTTTAGATCTTACACTGTTGGTGATTTTGGTAATGTTAGAATGGGAAACAATGGTACATCTAAGATTGTGGGTATTGGAGATATTTGCTTGGAGACCAGTATTGGGAGCAAATAATACTCAAAGATGTAAGGCATGTTCTAGATATTCGTCTTAACTTGATATCTACAGGTAGACTTGATGATGAGGGCTTTGCACATTATTTTGGTGAAAGTAAATGGAAACTCACTAAAGATTCTCTAATTGCAGCAAAAGGAAAGAAGATTAACTCTTTTTATGTCATGGAAGCTAAGCTACACAAAGGAGAGATTAATGCAATTCGAAAAGGTGAAAGTATAGATCTTTGGCATAAGAGGCTTGGACATATCAACGAGAAGGGATTTCAAACTCTTGCTAGAAAGCAGTTCTTACCAGAGTTACAAGGTACATCTCTTAAATCTTGTGATCATTGCTTAGCTGGAAAAACACATAGAGTTGCATTTCAGACATATCCATCATCTAGAAGATCTGATGTTATTGATTTAGTTCATACTGATGTTTGTACTATGCAAACTAGAACTCTTGGAGGTGCTCTTTATTTTGTTACTTTTATTGATTACCATTCTAGAAAAGTTTGGGCTTTTGCTTTGAAATCTAAAGATCAGGTACTCGATGCTTTCAAGGAGTTTCATGTCAATGTTGAAAGAGAAACTGGCAGAAAGCTAAAGTGTGTTCGATCAGATAATGGTGGCGAGTACAGGGGTCCTTTTGAGAATTATTGCAGGTTCCATGGTATCAGGCTTGAGAAAACAGTTCCTAAAACTCCTCAGCAGAACGGTGTGGCAGAAAGGATGAACAGAACCATTGAAGAAAGGATTAGGTGTATGCTTTCCCACGCCAAGTTACCAAAGTCATTTTGGGGGGAGGCTATGAGAACTACAGTTGACCTGATAAATCTTTCTCCATCAGTTCCTCTGCAAGGTGATGTTCCAGAGAGAGTATGGAGAGGAAAAGATATATCTTATAATCATTTGAGAGTCTTTAGGTGTAAAGCATTTGTTCATATTCCCAAAGATGAGAGGTCCAAGCTTGATAATAAGGCAAAAGCATGTATCTTCTTGGGATATGGTCATGAAGAGTTTGGGTACAGATTATGGGATCCAGTGAACAAGAAGATTATTGGAAGCAGAAATGTGCTTCTTGAAGACCAATTGTTTGATGATGATGATGATAATGTTGAGAAGCCAGAAACCTCTGTTTATATTCCTTGGAGTTTGGGTCCAGTTCCTTCACCTGTAGTTCATGATGATCATGGGGGAGATGAAGAAGAAGATCATAGTGAGAATGTAAGTGATGATACACCTACAGTTGATGATGCTGAACCAACTGAACAGGCACCTCCACCATCAGTTGAGATTCCATTGAGAAGATCCACTAGAGAGCGACAACCCTCTACCAGATATCCTCCACATGAGTATGTTATGCTTACTGACGGGGGAGAGCTAGAAACTTACCAAGAAGCTATTCTACATGAGAATAAGAGTGAGTGGGTTAAAGCCATGCAAGAAGAGATGAGATCCTTGCTTGAGAACCATACCTATGACTTGGTAAAGTTGCCTAAAGAGAAGAAAGCTCTCAAGAATAAGTGGGTTTATAAATTGAAGACTGAAAATAATAGCTCACAACAAAGATACAAGGCACGACTAGTTGTGAAAGGATTCAGTCAGAAGAAAGGTATTGACTTTGAAGAAATATTTTCTCCGGTTGTGAAAATGTCCTCTATCCGAGTTGTTCTTGGTTTGGTTGCCCGCTTGAATTTAGAAGTTGAGCAACTTGATGTAAAAATAGCATTTCTTCATGGTGACTTAGAAGAAGAAATTTACATGGAGCAACCAGAAGGTTTCAAAGTCAAGGGAAAAGAAAATCTGGTATGTAAGCTTAGGAAAAACTTATATGGACTCAAACAGGCACCTAGACAGTGGTACAAGAAGTTTGATTCCTTTATGATGAGCCAAGGGTATGATAGAACCACATCTGATCATTGTGTGTTTATGAAAAAATTTTCAGATGATGATTTTATTATTTTACTGCTATATGTTGATGATATGTTGATTGTTGGACATGATGTTGGAAAAATTGAAAAGCTTAAAAGAGAGCTAAGTAAGTCTTTTGCCATGAAAGACTTAGGATCGGTGAGACAAATACTTGGCATGAAGATTCTTCGTGATAGGAAGAAAAGGAAGATTTGGCTATCTCAGGAGACTTACATTGAAAAGGTTCTTGAAAGATTCAACATGAGTAAAGCCAAATCAGTTTGTTCTCCACTTGCAGGTCATTTCAAGCTGAGTTTAAAACAATATCCTACAAGTGAGAAAGAAAAAGAAGAAATATCCAGAGTGTCTTACTCATCTGCAGTAGGCAGTTTGATGTATGCTATGGTTTGTACTAGGCCAGATATAGCTCATGCAGTTGGAGTTGTTAGCAGATTTCTCTCAAATCCTGGAAAGGAACATTGGGCAGCAGTAAAATGGATATTAAGATATCTAAGAGGTACTTCCAGGTTGTGTTTATGTTTCGGCGATGATGAACCTGTGTTAGAAGGGTACACAGATGCAGACATGGCAGGTGATACTGATTCCAGGAAGTCCTCTTCGGGATTCTTGATGACATTTGCAGGAGGAGCAGTCTCTTGGCAGTCTAAGTTACAGAAGTGTGTTGCTTTATCAACCACAGAAGCAGAATACATAGTAGTTACTGAAGCCAGCAAGGAAGCTTTATGGATGAAAAAGTTTCTACAGGAATTGGGCTTGAAACATGAAGGATATACTATTTACTGTGACAGTCAGAGCGCTATTCACCTCTCCAAGAATTCAACATACCATTCTAGATCCAAGCATATTGATGTGAGATATCACTGGATTCGTGATGTGCTTGAGATGAAAGAATTACAGTTGGAAAAAGTGCATACCAATGATAATGGTTCAGATATGTTGACAAAGTCTTTGCCTAAGGAGAAGCTTGAAGCATGTAGGCGAAGAGCGGGCTTGGTACAGCCCATCATATGAGCTGGAGGGGGAGAATTGTTGGGTCTAGCCCATATGTGGGTTTGGACAATTGAGTCTATTGAGCCCAAATCAGTAATTAAGAGAGAAAGGGTAAAATTGGGCAGCATGCAGGGTGTGTGCGCACAGTGAGATTGCAGCGTGCAGCGGCGTGCAGAGAAAAAGAGGAGAGAGAAACAGAGAAAGAAAGTAAGGTTTCTGAGTTTTTCTGCTTGACGATCGGTGGCCAAACGTTGTCAGTTTCGACCCAAATTTTATGTGGAGAATCCTTGCAGCAAACTCTACAATCCTAACGGTGTTGATCTGCAGTTTACCCTCTCTAAGGTACTTTTCTACGATATCCACTCTGTGAGACGCAGAATTCTCTTTTGAGGAGATCCATCCTACGTGATGAAGATATGCTATCCTTGAGCCAAGATCTATGATCTTGATGTTATTCTGATCCTCTAGTTATTCTAGAGAAGACCTACTGTAAACCTGTTATCATTATTATTGATAGTGGAAGTTTGAGGTGGACTACGGTCCCGTGGTTTTTCCCACATTGGGTTTTCCACGTTAAAAAGATTTGGTCTCACTGTGTGATTGATTTATTGCTCTATTGTTTATGCTGTGCTGATTGATTTAGCATTTTGATATCAAGTTGGTATTTTGATGAGGAACCTATTTTGATAAACAAAGAGGAAAAAGAATTATTCCGCATTAACAGTTTCTTCCCAACGGATAGAACCTTTAGACAGCAGAAATGCCAACATAATTGCAAGGTGGCTTTGGACCAGAATACAAATGTTTCTTAGTTTCACTGGGGTGCTTGAACAAGCAGATGAGTATTCCAAGTCATAATCAATCTCAGCAAACTCTTCAATCAGATAAAGTCGACGGGAGAGCGCCATCACCTTACATTCAACGGTTGATATAGTAGAAATTAAGTGGTGAATCCTATGCCATGTTATGCACGCTGCTGTAATGTCCTTTCATATATTCAAATTCTTCGAGTTGAATCTCTATTTACATCAGAACAAAAGAAAACAAGGGGAGAGATCGGTGTTTGGTGAATCCAACGTTGTGATAGATGAGCAGAGCATTGAGTTGCTCTGCTTCCAGTTCTTTGTGGTTGTATATACACGTTGCTATATTAGCTATGGACAAACATTCGCAGCCAATTACTTGATGGCACACAACTCATTGGATACATGCTGCATCGTTGGACGACACATCGGGTTGCTATGCAAGCACCGGAGTGAAATCTTGACCACCGTAGAGACTGCGCCTGAAACATCAGGTGGAGGATGTGGAAGACGTGGGTCGAGCATCTCTCTCATCGCGCTATCTTCATCATGATACCTAGAGAAGAGATCGCCTGGATGTCTCCCCAGTAGCACCTCAAGCGTCACGACTCCAAAGCTATATACGTCGCATTTCTCGTTCACCCTCATCGAATAAGCAAGTTCTACGAGGAGAAGAAATGGAAATATGTCATCATACTATCTATCATGCCAGCAAATTCTACCATCAACATGAATAATATGGTGATGTTGCTGAGAAGTAACCGATGGCGAATTACCTGGTGCCATGTATCCTCGTGTACCAGCAAGCGTGCTCCAATTTGAAGCCGCAGGGTTCAGGGTTCTGGCTATTCCAAAGTCCGATAGGCAAGCCTTGAAGTCTGAATCGAGAAGGATGTTGTTGCTTGTTACGTCTCGGTGCACGTTGGGAGGAACAAGATCATGGTGCAAATAAGACAGAGCACACGCCACATGCTTGATGATACTGACCCTCTTGACCCAATCTTACTCAGTTGCATCTTCCTGTAGGATATCTGCTAAGTTTCCTCTGCCCATGTATTCGCACACAAGAAATTTGTGCCGAGGAGTGGAGCAGAAGCTGAAGAGCTTCACGATATTTCGATGCCGGACTTGAGTCAGCGCTTGTACTTCGTTCTGGAAATGCTGCCATGATATTTCGGTATCTGGCTGCTGTAGTTTCTTCACTGCTACTACTTCTCCGGTTGAAAGTGTAGCTCTGTAAACACTCCCAGTAAACTATTATGAGCAAGTACTAGATTTGTCATCTGGACAAGATTCCCTACTTCATGAGGAATGGGCCCAGAGAGGTGATTACCATCGCATTGCATTGCATCATCCGAACGCTATTCTTCCCTCATATTGCTTTAAAGAAACAGTAAAGCATAAAGTACAAGCAAATCAAACTTTTCAAGCGTCCAAGATTACAACCCCGTCGAAAATAATCGCAGAAAAGAGATCGATTGCCAATCGATGTTTTTATTTAACACGCTGCAGAATGAAACCACTAATAAAGCTAGCCACACGGAAACAAAGTCTACCGATCCTGACCAAAAGAAGCATCGGGGCACAGAGGAGTGCATATAGATCATATCTCCACGCTCATCAAGTCGGAAAACTTCAATGCATCAATAGATCGGAGGCTTGGTGGGGGTGTTCTGACCACGCATAACTTGTCGGAGACCTGTTTCATTGTCGGGCGTGATTCAGGGTGGTTGTCCACGCTGCGAAGAGCCAAGCTCAAAATTGCAACTACTTCATCCGCAACTTGACCCTCAGGAACGGGTAGACCTCGGTCTAATACATCTTTCACAAAGCTATCGTTGATCGATGAAGACGACAGAATGGAAATGAGCACTTCTCCATACTCTCCCATCAGCAACTCCAGCGTCACCACTCCGAAACTGTACACGTCGCATTGGGTGGTCACTCTCATTGTATATGCAAGCTCTGCAGGCAGCAAGAGCCAATGATCAAACCGCCAATCCATAGAGATCTCCTCCAAGATATAATCTGAAGATGTTCTCAATTGCAGGTATTCTTAATTTGCACAAACTACGAGATCAGAGAGAGAGAGAGAGAGAGAGAGAGAGAGAGAGAGAGAGAGATAGAGAGAGAGAGAAACTTACCTGGTGCTAGGTAACCCCGTGTGCCTGCAAGCATGGTCCAATTTGATGAATCCGGATTCAGTAGTCGAGCAATTCCAAAGTCGGAAACACAAGCCTTGAATTCGGAATCAAGTAGGATGTTGTTGCTGGTAATATCTCGATGAACGATAGGCGGAACACAATCGTGATGCATGTAGAACAGAGCACGAGCAACATCTTTCACGATGCTCACCCTCTTCACCCAGTCCAATTCAGCTGCAGTGTCGCTTCGGAGGACAGATCCCAGACTTCCTCTCTCCATGTACTCGTACACCAGAAATTTGCGTCGGGGAGAGGAGCAGAACCCGTAAAGCTTGACGATATTGCGATGTCGAATTTGAGTAAGAGTTTGTATCTCAGTTTGAAAGGGTTGCTCGTCGCATGTACCTTCGGTGTCTGGTAGGTGAATCTTCTTCACCGCTAGCAGTTCCCCACTTGCTAACTCTGCTCTGTAGACACTGCCGTATGCACCGCTTCCGATACAGTATTTGGCATCGAAATCTTCGGTGACTTCGATGATGTCCTTGCATACATCTCTTCCAACAAAATTCAATATACAGAATGCACCTTCTTTGAAGTGATTATTATCGACAGGTACTGTATCTTTTTCTCTCTTGCGGAATGCTCCAATGATTATAAACAAGAGAAGGAAGAAGACCCCAGAAGCAATGATGGCTACTATAACAATTTTGTGGCGCTTGCTTCGGTCGTCTGTTGTTGGAGTACCGAGTGAAGCACATGGAGGCAATCCTCGAACAACTCCACACAGATCAATGTTATGGGCAAACCACTCCGCTGGGGCTCTTCGGAAAGCTGGGCTATCAGGAATAGGGCCGTCCAGTTCATTGTAGGATACATCTACGGTAGACAAGCTCGTCATATACGTTAGCGAAGATGGAAGATGACCCGACAAGTAATTATGCGATAGATTCAGGCTTTGCAGCATCACCAATTTGCTGAGTTGGGATGGAATCTCCCCTGTTAGTGAGTTGTGGCTGACGTCAAAGGTGTCTTGAAGGACCACCAGATTACCAATGGCCAAAGGAATGGTTCCACTGAAGTTGTTGTTGTTAAGCATCAACGATCGGAGTTTCATGCAGTCGCCTAATTGATCTGGGATTCTTCCTGCCAAGTTGTTGGTTGAGAGATCAAGCAGTTCAAGATTGGACAGCATTCCAATCTCCAGAGGCACATGGCCGACGAGTTGGTTGTTGCCCAAGCTCAGATTATAGAGAAGGGTTAAGCTGCCGAAGCTCTTTGGGATCTCTCCTTGGAGGTGGTTGGAAGAGAGGTCCAGCTCTCGCAGTTTAGTCAACTGCCCAAACTCGGTGGGTATGACTCCGGTGATGTTGTTATTTGAGATTCTGAAGAGCGTCAGATTGTGCCATCTTGCCCAGTCTGGTGAGAGTGTACCGGAGAGTAGATTGAAGCTCAAATCCATATAATAAAGATGGGGATACACTCCAAGACATTGAGATACATCTCCGGTGAGTTGGTTATGTTCAAGACGAACCCTTTCTAGTGTCGTACAGTTTTTCAAGGTCGTAGGAATGGGACCTTGGAAGTTGTTTGTATCAAGAGTGAGGTACTTTATGGCTCCACCTTTGCAAATGTTTGGGGGTACATAACCGACGAAGCTATTATTTGACAGCTCTAGGTATGTCAGTCCAGTAATATTGTTGATCTCCATAGGCAAAGGTCCAGACAACTTATTATCGAATACACGTAGTTCTCTGAGTTTGCTTAACTTACCAACCGATCGAGGGAACGAGCCAGAGAGCTGGTTCATTTGTAGTGATAAGAATTTTAATTGGGTCATGTTTCCTATAAAGAAAGGGATAGGACCAGTCAAAAGATTTGTTGAGAGTTCGAGATCAGTAACTTCAATTAGATTTTCAATCTCAAGAGGAATAAAACCAGACAATTGATTCTCCCAAAAATAAAGAATATTTAATTTGGTCATATTTCCTATAGAGGAAGGAATCGAATTTGTTAATAGGTTTTCTGAGAAGTCGAGATCGGTAACCTCAATGAGGTTTCCAATCTCAAAAGGGATAGGACCTGAGAGTTGATTTCTCCATAGGAAAATTGATTGTAACTTGGATAGATTTCCAAAAAAAGAGAAAACTCCACTTGTTAGATTATTATTAGAGATTGATAAGTAAATAAGATTAACTAGATTTCCCAATTCTCTAGGTATGACTCCGGTTAACTGATTTTGGTAAAGACCCAAGTGGTGGAGCTTTGTCAAATTTCCTAGACCAGAAGGGATTGAACCAAATAGGCTATTGTCCCCAAGATCCAGATACATCAACTGGTGGAGCCTCCCTAACTCCTTAGGAATGATACCCACAAACTTATTATCGTCTAGGTCCAAGTACACAAGGCCGGTGAGGTTGCTCAGAGATGGAGGTATAGTACCAATCATTTGATTCTGGCTAAGACTCAAGAACCGGATATCTTTCATGTAGCCTATCTCAATTGGGATTTTGCTTGTGAACTGATTGCTAGTGAGATCAAGAGATACAAGCCTGGAAAGAGTCGAGATGGCCGGAGGAATTACCTCACCGAGCTGATTATAAGAGAGATTGAGATGAAGGAGCGATCCCAATGTCGAGAAGTCAAGAGAATTAAGTGGCCCTGCCAAGCCCATGCTCGGCAGTGATATCTCGGTGATCACCGAACGCCCTCTGCCTGTGACGGGGTTGCATGTAACTCCGGTCCAATTGCAAGGTCTAGAATTGAGGTTCCAAGATCTCAGGGATTGAGGACTCCTAAGAGTGGCTTTCCAGCGGAGCAACGCCCTCCCTTGAGATCCGAGTGAAGCTTTGACAAGAAGAGCACGGGGAAGCAATAGCAGCAGCAGGGAAGTGGCACAAAGCAAAGTTTTGTGAAACTGAGATGCCATAAGTGCAGAATACAGCAAGACAACAAGGCAAATATGTTTTTTTTCTGTTACATGGTACTCGAGCAAAGAGATAAGGTATCTACAGGTGATACAGATTAATGAGAACATCTCACTATTATTGACCAATTCTCTCACTGCATGCATCGGTCACCAGAATTCCACACCTGTTACTCAAAATTAAATTTTGATGATCATGACATCTAGTGGTGTGCATGCCGCCTAGACTTTTCCTCTGCTACCATTTTTTGATTTTGGCATACAAATTAATTTTTTATACTATTATTAAACGAATCAAACAGCGATGCCACAAGTCCACGGAGAGGTTTACGAGACAGTAGATGATGTGGTGACTACTATGCCATGTAATGTACGGTATCGTCCTATCCAGTAAAATAAAAAGATACAGATCAATATGTGGTGAGTCTCAGGTAGATGTGTCACTCTTTTCATATTAATTCTCTTAAGAGTAGCTTTTTTCATTATATAAATCATAAAACGATGATATATTAGCAAACAAGAGAATATGTAAGAGAGGAAGAAAAATATTTTAGACAGAAATTTTGGTGGATTTGTATTTTGCTCTATCAGCAATTAAGTTGATAAGCCATGCCAGAGGATGACTTCTTTGTTGAATTATATGCTTTCCTTTCATCGTCAAATTTTCTTTTATATACGTGCTCTGACATCATCAAAATCCTATATCAGATTTTTAATATTATAAGTTACACTCAGAATACTTGCAGTCAATTCTCGCACTACACTAAATTCTCATATTGGAAAGCATGCTTGAGTTGTATATTGTGCTATTGAGGTCAAAGTCAATCATTCTATATATATATATATATATATATATATATATATATATATATATATATATATATATATATATAGTCAAGTCAACTTAATCATACCAACTTTGAAAATATTTTTATAAAAGATTAAAATCTATTTTAGCCTTTGTGATTTTAGTTATGAACCTTTAAAACTCTTTGCCTTTCTTATATATAAAATAATTTCTATATTTTTAAAAACATAATGTATAAGTCTCTCTTATGAAGTCTGAGTTAATAGATATTACAGTCTACTTACGTAGCATATTGACTCATAATAAATCATTAATATAATGACATATATAATTTAAGTTAAAAAAAAAAGTTAAGATCCATTCTATTCCTTGTGATTTTAGCTATATACTTATTAAGCCTTTATGGTTTACTCATGTCTAAAATAATTTTTATCTTTTAAAAAACGTAGCATATATGCTCTTCCCATCAAATCTGAATTAACAAACGTTAGGATATGCTTATATAGCATACTGACTCATAATAAACTATTAATATAATGATATTTATAGTTTAAGTTTTTTTTAAATAAGACAACCATCAATGGCGGGAGGAGGCATCGTCGTTGAAGTGACTACCAATAACAACATCGAGCCAATACTACCTAGTAAGGCATCATATGCATGTAACCTCTTCAACGCTTACGACAAGCACATGAGGTTCTAGTCCTGTCTTAAGTAGAAGAGGATCAGGAGACTATGCCTAGCATTGGACTGGTCAATGCACATTCACTTGAGTTAGGACTAAAAGCTCTTGAGCTTGTCATTAGCATGAGAGAGGTTACATGTATATGATGTCCTACTAGGCAGCAATAGCTTGATGCTACTATTGGTGGTTGCTTTCACAATGACACCTCCTCTTGTTATTGTTGATAGTCTTGATTTTTTTTAACTTAAATTATATATGTCATTATATTAATGACTTATTATAAGTTAGCATGTCATATAAGTAAACTTTAACGTTTGTTAATTCAGACTTGTCGATAGGGACTTATATATTATGTTTTTAAAAATATATGAGTTATTTTAGATATGAATAAACTACAAAAGCTCAAAAGCTCAAGAGGTCCATGATTAAAATCACATGAGCTAAAATGAACATTAACCGTTTCTAAACTTAAAGTACATATGTCATTATATTAATGATTTATTATGAGTCAACATACCACATGAGCAAACTCTAATGTCTATTAACTTAGACTTAAAAGAGTGACTTATATACTATATATTTTTTAAATATAGAGATTATTTTAAACATAAAAAAATTATAATAATTTAAGAGATCCATGAGAGGACGTTAGCCCTTTTATAAAAGGTTGCTAAATATTTATTGTATGAGAAAGAGATTAAATGTAATTTCAAAATTATAATAGATATATTATTTTTAGACTATATCAGTCATTTCCAAATATGAGCGGCAATGATTGAGATTGTAAGGACAAACAAAGATTTCAATCGGATCTATAATTACTTTATGGTTGAATTATTACATAACATTATAGGCATGTCTATATCATTTTGTCGGAATCAAACCCACGATAGATAGTTTAAGTTAGTCCATACATAGCAAATCTCGTCCACCCTAGTCAAATAAGCAAGTTGTACAAGAACAACAACAAAATGCCATCCAACTTTTGTTTGGTGACTTTGCATGAGCCATCTGACACACACATTGATTTGTCATAATTAAGCCAGCTAGCTTTGATATGAGAAGCGTCTGTTAAAAATAAAATCAGTACAAATTATGTGAGATCGAAATTAAAGTTTGAGGCTATTTTTTTTTCTGATCAAGACATCCAAAATTGTGGATCTCAAGAACGTTACTATAGACATTAGCAAAGCCTCATCACAACTTCAAGATTACAATTTCTGATTTTCTAAGATTGATATGTATTTTTAAAAATTATAATTATATTTAAATGGGTTCGAGGAGTTCTAATTAAATTAAAAGTCTTAGTGAATTAAAATTTATTCATATAAATACACATTGAGTTTTAGGATTTTCGTAAAAGGGAAAAATAGAGACAAGACACTTTGGATGTTCTTATTTGATTATGATTTGGGCACTACCAATGGGGATTAAACATTGGTATCTATTAGAAACTAGTTTTTTCTATGTCGTAATACAACAAGATATGTATTATCTATATCTTGGGATCAAACATGCTAGACTTTATCACAGAGAGATAGCATAACCAAAACCGTCGTTGCTAAACGATATCTGTTTTAATATATGACCTTAGTTATATATATATATATATATATATTGCTTTGAGAAAAAAAATATTTAAAAATGTTCTTTTATAAGCATGTGAACTGCACGAATCTTAGTTTCATTTGAGATACGCAAGCATATTAGATTGAGTCATTTCCCCAAGCCAATCTGGTGAGAGTCTACCAAGAGCAGATTGAAGCTTAGATTCATGTAGGAAAGTCTTGGATGATTCTTGTTTATTTAAAGATATTGACGTTGCCAACAGCTCAATGCATCTCTTGTCATAAGACCTAAATGATTGATTCGCATGGCTTTTGTATTGATGAGAATAGTATTTTCTACGATACTATGCAACTTCGATCTCGTGCGCTTGTGTCATGCTACTCTTCAAGGCAAATCTATACCGACTTTGGACATGTGAAAAGAGTTCAAGATTCAATGTATTTATCATATAATAAGAAAAATAGCTCGGCACGAGGCTTCTGCCAATGCGAATTCGACGTTAAGATGCATCTAATGCTCCTTTGTTAAGGTAAAACTAATACAGACTTTTACATAGACAATAACTAAATTTATTATGTTAGATAATCATCGTTATGCATCATGCTAAATCTATCACGTCTACGATTGTTACATCGATTATTATCATGCCAAATCAACTACATCGTTACTCAATATCTATTATGTCAATGATCATTATATCAAATTTATCATATCGATGATTATTCTAACCACAAGATAAATTATAAGTTTTTTTCTCTTATCATGTTTCGACCATTGAACCACTCTATTTCAAATTCACATTGACTTAGGCATCATAGTAATTTGATATTAGTCTTCTCTTGCAAATACTTCAAGAGCACTTCAGTACTACCTCAGAGAGTTTCACCTCAACGCTTGAACTCTACGTATATAGGTTTGGGACATCGGGACTCGGGTCACTCTACTTTCACATCTGGCTTCGACCTCATCGAGTTGTCTCAAACACCTCATAAAACCATCTTTAGACATCGGAAATGCCATAATTACAATGTGGCTTTGGACCAGAATACAAATGTTCCTTAGTTTCTTTGTGGTACTTGAGCAAGCAGATGAGGATTTTTACAGGTGGTGCTTTCCCGCATGGAATATATATATATATATATATATATATATATATATATATATATATATATATATTCCTTAGTTTCTTTGTGGTACTTGAGCAAGCAGATGAGGATTTTTACAGGTGGTGCTTTCCCGCATGGAATATATATATATATATATATATATATATATATATATATATATATATATATATATATTTCTGAGTCCTATCAAATCCATTGTCTTACCTCAGGAGACTTGCAGGATAATACAACACACTGTCCCATGCTGAAATTAATGGTTGACAAAGTGGAGAGAGATGAGTGTGCGGTGAATCCTGTTGCCATGGTATGCACGTTTTGCGTATCAATTTTCCTTGTGTTTACAGATTCTCTTCCAGTATTCCAAGTCGTAATCAATCTCAGTGAAGTCTTCCATCAAAGAAAGTCTATGGGAGAGCGCCATCAGCTAACATTCAACGGTTGATATAGTAGAAATTAAGTGGTGAGTCCTATGCCGTGTTATGCATGCTGTTGTAAGAGAGATTGAGACAGATGAGCGATCCCATTGTCGAGAAATCAAGAGCATCAAGTGGTCCTGTCAAGCTCGAACATGGGCTTGGCAGGGATATCTCGGTGATCACCAAACGCCCTCTACCTGTGATGGGGTAATTGCATGTAACTCCGGTCCAATTGCATGGACTAGAATTGAGGTTCCAAGATCTCAGGGATTGAGGACTTCTAAGAGGGGCTTTTCAGTGGAGCAACGCCCTCCCTTGGGATACGAGTGAAGCTTTAACAAGAGGAGCACGGGGAAGCAGCAGCAGCAAAGTGGCACAAAGCAAAGTTTTGTGAAGCTGAGATGCCATAAGTGCAGAATGCAGCAAGACGAAGGCAAATAGTGTTTTTGTGTTACATGGTAGTTGAGCAAAGAGATAAGGTATTTATAGGTGATACTGATCAATATTATTGGCCAATTCTCTCACTGCATGCATGCTTCGGTCACCAGAATTCCACAATTATTACTCAAAATTCCATTATGATGTTCATGACATCTAGTGGTATACATGCCGCTTCGACTTTTCCTCTGCTACCAATTTTTTGTCTTTGTCATGAAAATTATTATTATTTTCTACTCTTATAAACGAATCATACAACAATATCACAACTCCACAGGAGGTCAACAGGTGAATACTACATCATGTCATGTATGGTATCATAATATCCACTAAAATTAAAAAATATAAGATGGAGAGATCAACGTGTGGTGGATTACAAAACATTGCTATATTAGCAATTAAGTGGATATATAAGAGAGGAAGAAAGATATTTTTGATAGAAATTTTGGTGGTTTTATATTTTGCTATATCAACAATTAAGTTGATAAGCCATGCGGGAGCATGACTTTTACGTTGAATTATATGCTTTCCTTTTGATTGCCAACTTTTCCTTTTTTTCTTAAATATAACTAATAACGCACCAAATCTAAGTACAAATGTTTCTCTTTCGTTGGGAGATTAAGACTTTGCAAAGGTCATTATAAAAATTTTGTTTCCACATAAAGATATTGTGAGATCACTTTGCATAGTTGGCCTATATATATATATATATATATATATATATATATATATATCTCACGCTTATACCTCTCAGGTCAAGTCAACTCAACCACACCAACTTGGATGAATTTTTCTAAAAGATTGCTAAATATTGATTGTGTGAGAAGGAGATAAGGATTCATATGCAATGTCAAAATTGTAACAGAGACGTTAGTTATGGATTATATCAGCCCCCTTCAAATATGAGTGGTAATGAATAAGATTATAAGAATGAGTCAAGATTTCAATCGGACCATATGTACCTAATGGTCGAATTATTACATAACATTATAGGTATGTCTATATCAACTTGTCAGGATCAGACCCATGGAATACGGTTTAAGTTGGACCATACATTGCAAATCTCATCCACCGTAGTCTATATGGCAAGTTCATGAGCCATCTGATACACCCACATTGATTTGTCATAATTAAGCTAGCTAGGTTGATATGAGAAGCATACGTTAAAAATAAAACTTTAATACAAATTATATTGGATATAAATTGATGTCTTGAGGCTATTTTTTTAATAATCAAGACATCCAAAATTGTGGATCTCAAGAACTTTACGATGGACATTGGCGAAGCCTTATCACAACTTCAACATTATAATTTCTGACTTGTTAGGATTGATAATTATTTTTAAAAATCATAATTATATTAAATTGGTTGGAAGAATCCTAATTAAATTAAAAATCCTATATGAATTAGGATTTGTTCATATAAATACACATCGATTTTTAGGGTTTTGATAAGAGGAAGAGGTAGAGGCAAGATACTTTCAATGCTCCTAAAGGTTTCTCTCTAGTGGATCTAGAGTTTTGGTGAGAAGGAGAGGTAAAGACAATACATTTTGAGTGTTCCGTTTCTATCTAGTAGATTTAAAGAGGGTTTAAAGAAGAATTATTTAGGTTTCGTCGTGTAATTTTGGTGGGTTGGTATCTTTCTATATCAGCAATTAAGTTGATAAGATATGCTAGAGCACAACTGCTATGTTGAATTATGGGCTTTCCCTTTGATAATCAATTTTTTTTCTTTTTTTTCTTAAAAAAAATTAACAACTCACAAAACATATGTTTCCATTTCAATGGGAGATTAAAAACTTGCAAAGGTCATTATGAAAATACTATATATATATATATATATATATATATATATATATATATATATATATATATATATATATACCTCTCTGGTCAAGTCAACTCAACCATACCAACTTAGAAGGTTTTTTTCTAGAAAGTTGTTAAGTACTCGTCGTGTGAGAAGAAGAAAAGGATTGATGCCAAATGTCAAAATTATAGTTGAGACGTATTACTTTTGGATTATATCAATCTTGTCCAAATATAAGTGATAATGAATGAGATTTTAAGGATAAGCCAAGATTTCAATGGGACTCATATTTGCTTGTGGTCAAATTATTAGAAAGATGTCACTATCTATGGAGGTCTACGGGTGAATACTTTTACCGTGTACTATCGACAAAAATTGAAAGATACAAATGAAGAGATCACCGTGTGATGGATTACAAAATGTTGCTATATTAGCTATCAAGTGGATAGGTAAGAGAGGAAGAAAGATATTTTAGACAAGAATTTTGATGGTTTTGTATTTTGCTATGTCGGCAGTTAAGTTGATAAGCCATGCAAGAGGACCACTTCTATGTTGAATTATATGGTTACTTTTTCCTTTTGATGGGAGATTAAATACAACTTAGAATACTTGCAGTCAAATCTCATCTTGAAAAACGTGTTTGACTTGTATAATGTGTTGTTGAGGTCAAGTCAACCATTCGGTATATGACTACAATGTAATGTAATAATTCGACCATAAGGTTTGATTGAAATCTTGACTCGTCTTTAAAATCTTATTCATGACCGCTCATATTTGGATAGGACTGATATAATTTAAAAATAATATGTGTCGCTTGCTACAATTTTGACAGTCTGTATAAAACTTTATCTACTCCTCACACAACGAATAGTTAGTAATCTTCTAGAAATATTCATCGAAATTGGTAAAGTTAAGTTGAGTTGAATGCGATATATATATAATCCACCACACGTTTTGTAATATTTAATAGATGCATGAGCTATTGATTACGTAACGAAATCACTAAAGCACACAACACATTACAAACCTGCGAATGAATTCCTCCTACTCATCGGTCGGCCCTCTGTCATGCCTCCGTAGCAGAGTAGTCATGGTGGGCGGGTACACATCAGAAACCAATCATCCCTCAGCCTTCATTTAATTTCCTTCGCAAATTCTCAAGAAACATATAGTACAAGAAAATCAAACTTTTCAAGCGTCCAAGATTTAGAAAAGAGATCGATTACCAACCGATGCTTTTATTAAACACGCTGAAGAATGAAACCACTAATAAAGCAAGCCATACGGAAACAAAGTCTACCGATTCTGACCAAAAGAAGCATCGGGGCACAGAGGAGTGCATATAGATCATATCTCCACGCTCATCAAGTCAGAAAACTTCAATGCATCAATAGATCGGAGGCTTGGTGGGGGTGTTCTGACCACGCATAACTTGTCGGAGACCTGTTTCATTGTCGGGCGTGATTCAGGGTGGTTGTCCACGCTGCGAAGAGCCAAGCTCAAAATTGCAACTACTTCATCCGCAACTTGACCATCCGGAACGGTTAGACGTCGGTCTAATACATCTTTCACAAAGCTATCGTTGATCGGTGAAGACAACAGAATGGAAATGAGCACTTCTCCATACTCTCCCATCAGTAACTCCAGTGTCACCACTGCGAAACTGTACACGTCGCATTGGGTGGTCACTCTCATTGTATATGCAAGCTCTGCAGACAGCAAGAGCCAATGATCAAACCGCCAATCCATAGATATCTCCTCCAAGATATAATTTGAAGATGTTCATAATTGCAAGTATTCTTAATTTGCACAAACTACGAGATCTGAGAGAGAGAGAGAGAGAGAGAGAGAAACTCACCTGGTGCTAAGTAACCCCGTGTGCCTGCAAGCATGGTCCAATTTGATGAATCCGGCTTCAGTAGTCGAGCAATTCCAAAGTCGGAAACACAAGCCTTGAATTCGGAATCAAGTAGGATGTTGTTGCTGGTAATATCTCGATGAACGATGGGTGGTGTGCAGTCATGATGCATGTAGGATAAAGCACAGGCGACATCCTTCACGATGGTCACCCTCTTCACCCAGTCCAATTCAGCTGCAGTCTCGCTTCGGAGGACAGATCCCAGACTTCCTCTCTCCATGTACTCGTACACCAGAAATTTGCGTCGGGGAGAGGAGCAGAACCCGTAAAGCTTGACGATATTGCGATGTCGAATTTGAGTCAGAGTTTGTATCTCAGTTTGAAAGGGTTGCTCGTCGCATGTACCTTCAGTGTCTGGTAGATGAATCTTCTTCACCGCTAGCAGTTCCCCACTTGCTAACTCTGCTCTGTAGACACTGCCGTATGCACCGCTTCCGATACAGTACTTGGCATCGAAATCTTCGGTGGCTTCGATGATGTCCTTGTATACGTCTCTTCCATCAAAATTCAATATAGAGAATGCACCTTCTTTGATGTGATTATCATCGACCGGTACTGCCGGCTTCTTTCTCTTGTGCAATTGAAAAGCAGCTGCAGTGAATACAAACAAGAGAAGGAAGACGACGACGGAAGGAATGATGGCTATTACAACCACTTTGTGGCGCTTGCGTCGGTCATCTTTTGTTGGAGTACCGAGTGTAACACACGGAGGCAATCCTCGAACAACTCCACACAGATAATTGTTATGGGCAAACCACTCCGCCGGGGCTCTTCGGAAAGCTGGGCTATCCGGAACAGGGCTGTCCAGTTCATTGTAGGATACATCTACGGTAGACAAGCTCGTCATATACGTTAGCGAAGATGGAAGATGACCCGACAAGGAATTATGCGATAGATTCAGGATTTGCAGCATCACCAATTTGCTGAGTTGGGATGGAATCTCCCCTGTTAGTGAGTTGTGGCTGACGTCAAACGTGTCTTGAAGGACCACCAGATTACCAATGGCCAAAGGAATGGTTCCATTGAAGTTGTTGTTGTTAAGCTTCAACGATCGGAGTTTCATGCAGTTGCCTAATTGATCTGGGATTCTTCCTGCCAAGTTGTTGGATGAGAGATCAAGCAGTTCGAGATTGGACAGCATTCCAAACTCCGAAGGCACCTGGCCGACGAGTTGGTTGTTGCCCAAGCTCAGATTGTATAGAAGGGTTAAGCTGCCGAAGCTCTTTGGGATCTCTCCTTGTAGGTAGTTGCCCGAGAGGTCCAGCCCTTGCAGTTTCGTCAACTGCCCAAACTCGGTGGGTATGACTCCGGTGATGTTGTTATTTGAGATTCTGAAGAGCGTCAGATTGTGCCATCTTGCCCAGTCTGGTGAGAGTGTACCGGAGAGTTGATTGAAGCTCAAATCGATATAAGAAAGATAGGGATATACTCCAAGACATTGAGATACATCTCCGGTGAGTTGGTTGTGTTCAAGACGGACCCTTTCTAGTGTCGTACAATTTTTCAAGGTCGTGGGAATGGGACCTTCGAAATTGTTCATTTGAAGAATGAGGAATTGTAGGGCTCCACCTTTACATATATCTTGGGGTAAATAGCCAGAGAAGCTATTATTTGACAACACTAGGTATATCAGTCCACGAATGTTCTTGATCTCCGTTTTATGAGTTTAGTCATATTTACTATAGAGGAAGGGACGGGACTTAGTAGATTTTTGAAGAGTGCCAGATCAGTAACTTCAATTAGATTCCCAATCTCAAAAGGAATAAAACCGGATAATTGATTATCCAAAAGATAAAGAATATTTAATTTAGTCATATTTCCTATAGAGGAAGGGATGGGACCCGTCAAAAGATTCGTTGAGAGTATGAGATCAGTAACTTCAATTAGATTTCCAATCTCAAGAGGAATAAAATTAGATAATTGATTATCCCAAAGGTAAAGGATCTTTAATTTGGTCATATTTCCTGTAGAGGAAGGAACGAGACCAGTCAAAATATTTTTTGAGAGTGATAGATTAGTAACTTCAATTAGATTCCCAATCTCAAAAGGAATAAAACCAGACAATTGATTATCCCAAAGGCTAAGTCTCTCTAATCTAGTCATGTTTCCTATAGAAAAAGGAATTGAATTGGTTAATAGGTTTTCTGACAAGTTGAGATCGGTAACCTCAACTAGGTTTCCAATCTCAAAAGGGATAGGACCTGAGAGTTTATTACTCCGTAGCCAAAAAAATTACAGTTTGGTTAGGTTTCCAAAAGATGAGATAACCCCACCTGTTAGATTATTATCGGCAATTGATAGGTAATTGAGATTAATTAGATTTTTCAATTCTTGAGGGATGGCTCCAGTCAAATGATTTTGGTAGAGATCCAAGTGATAGAGCTTTGTCAAATTTCCTAAACTAGATGGGATTGAACCAGATAGCCTATTGACTCCAATATCCAGATACATCAATTCGTGGAGTCTCCCTAACTCCTTAGGAATGACACCCACAAGCTTATTATCTTCCAAGTGCAAGGACACAAGGTCGGTGAGGTTGCTAAGAGATGGAGGTATAGCACCAACCATTTGATTATGGCTAAGACTCAGAAATCGAAGCTCTTTCATGGAGCCCATCCCAACTGGGATTTTGCTTGTGAACTGATTGCTAGTGAGATCAAGAGATACGAGCCTGGAGAGAGCAGAGATGGCCGAAGGAATTACCCCACCAAAATGATTGTAGGAAAGATTGAGACGGATTAGCGATCCCAAAGTCAAAAAGTCAAGAGCATCAAGTGGCCCTGCCAAGCCCATGCTCGGCAGGGATATCTCGGTGATCACCGAACGCCCACTAACTGCGACGGGGTAATTGCAAGTAACTCCGGTCCAATTGCAAGGACTAGAATTGAGGTTCCAAGATCTCAGGGATTGACGACTCCGAAGAGTGGCTTTCTAGTGGAGCAACGCCCTCCCTTGGGATCCGAGTGAAGCTTTGACAAGAAGAGCACGGGGAAGCAAGAACAGTAGCAGCAGCAAAGTGGCACAAAGCAAAGTTTTGTGAAGCTGAGATGCCATACAGCAAGACAAGAAGGCAAATATGTGTTTTTCTGTTGCATGGTCCTTGAGCAAAGAGATAAGGTATTTATTAGGGGATACACATCAATGAGTGCATCTCAATATCATTGACCAATTCTCTCACTGCATGCATGCTTCGGTCACCAGAATTCCACAACTATGACTCAAAATTCCATTGGTCATGACATCTAGTGCTATGCAAGCCGCTTAAGACTTTTTCTCTGCTACCATTTTTTGTCTTTGGCATGCAAATTACTTTTTTTTTGTACTCTGATTAAACTAATCTTACAACGATGTCATAAGTTTACCGAAAAGTCTACGAGACAAGAGATGATGTGGTGATTACTATGCCGTGTAATGTATGGTATCGTACTGTCTACTAAAATAGGAAGATATAGATGGAGAGATCAATCGTGTGATGGATCTCAAGTTGTGTTAGACGTGCTCTTTCCACATTAATTCTCTTTAGAGTAGCTTTTTTTTCATTGTGTAAAACATAAAACGTTGCTATATTAGCAATCAAGAGGATATGTAAGAGAGGAAAAAAGATATTTTAGATAAGAATTTTGATAGTTTTGTATTTTACTATATCAGCAATTAAGTTGATAAGCCATGAGAGGTCGACATCTATGTTAATTATATGCGTCCCCTTTGATCACCAATTTTTCTTTCTTTTTCTAAAGAAAAAAATAATAATTCAACAAATCGAGTACAAATATTTCCAAAAAATATATTGTGAGACCAATATATATATATATATATATCACATGATTATACCTCTCAGGTTAAGTCAACTCAACCATATCAACTTGGATGAATTTTTTAAGAAGGTTGCTCAGTGAATTGTGAGAAGAAGATAAGGATTCATAAGCAATGTCCAAATGATAATAAAGATATATTATTTTTAGATTATATTAATTTTGTCCAAATATGAGTAGTAACGAATGAGATTGTCAAGACGAGCTATGATTTCAATCGAACCTATATTTGGTTTATGGTCAAATTATTAGATAATATTGTAGATATATCGATATTATCTTGTCGGAATCAGAACCATGGCGTTGGAGCATACATTGCGAATCTCGTCCACCCTAGTCAAATAAGCAAGTTGTAGGGAAACAAAAACAAACGTCACCTAACTTTTGTTCGCTGACTTTGCATGAGCCATCTGATACACCCACATTGATTTGTCACAATTAAGCTAGCTATCTTTGATTTGAGAAGCCTAAGTTAAAAATAAAGCATCAGTACAAATGATATTTTAAGGCTTTTTTTTTTTTATGATCAAGACATCCAAAATTCTGGATCTCAAGAACTTTACTATAAAGTCTCATCACAACTTCAAAGATTACAATTTTTGATTTATTAGGATTGATAAGTATTTTAGAAAATTATAATTATATTTAAATTAATTTGAGGAGTTCTAATTAAATTAAAAATCTTTGTGAATTAAAATTTATTTATATAAATACACAGTGGGTTTCAGGGTTACGATAAACGAGAGATATAGAGACAAGACACTTTTGGGTGTTTGACTATGATCTGGAAAGAGATTAAACATTGATATCTATTAGTTATCTAAGCTATGATACAATGATGTCCTTGCATACGTCTCTTCCAACAAAATTCAATATAAAGAATGCACCTCCTTTGATGTGATTATTATCAACAGGTACTGGCGGCTTCTTTGTCTTGTGGAATCGTAAAGCAGCTCCAATGAATATAAACAAGAGAAGGAAGAAGACCTAGAAGCAAGGACAATAAAGTCATGCAAGGACAATTTGTGGCTCTTACTTCGGTCGTCCGTTGTTATAATAAAAAGTCATGCAAGGACAATAAAGGCACAATTAGAATGACAAAGAATCTAACATTTCAAAAAAAACGAAGTATATAAAGATATGTTATCATTTTATCCGGGATCTTGTAGCAAGTGGAGCTATAGTAATGAATTATTACGGAACAGATAAACAACTTACGAATATCCTCACCAAGTCACTTCCACTTCAAAAGCATGTTTATTTTATATCGTAAATTGGTATATCTAACTATGAATCAAGGAAGAGTGTTAAGAATTAATTCATGGTAATTATCTGGATAGTTACCATGTTCTGAATAGTTTTAGACATGTTTCAAGAAGTGATCCATGATCTAGAAGTTATAGGGTAGTTCCTACATCTAACTCAATCATGGGTGACATGGTGAAATGAGATAGTTACCATTAGCTCCTATAAATATGATCATAGTTCATGAAGCAAGATAGAAGAAGTATATAATTGGAAATATCTTGTAAGTATTTTATATCAATTCTCTTATTTAAATAATTTTCTTAATCGAAATAATTTTTTTAATTATATCATAGTATTATAGTATTCTATTTTTATCATTTTCTTACTCCTATCCCCGACAACAGGATCGTTTTTAATTGCAACAGGATCGTCCCCAAAAGGATTCTGTTTTTATTGTTTTTATCTTTTGATGTCGTTTCCTTGGACATCAAAAGAGATCTGACCGCCGAGCCTGTTGAACGTGAGATTGAGGCCGGTCAGTGATGCAAAGCGGAGAAGTTGAGAGTGTGGAGTGGCCCATCCAAAACCATGCTCGGCAGATTAACCTCGGTGATCACCCTGTGACGCCGGAGGCTGCAGGTTATGCCTCTCCAGATGCATGGGCTGGTGCTGAGGTTCCAAGATCGAAGTGATTGTTGGCTTCGGAGGGTGGCTTTCCATTGGAGGAGCACTCGACCTTGCGATGCAAGCGAAGTCGATGCCGGCTTCGGATACACTGAGAAGACAAGCAAGAGAAGAAGAAGGCCGGGGAGAGATTTCTGGGAGACGCTAACTCTGTCACGCTCCTCTTCATCTCTAATGTGGAACGATGAAACGAGCTAATAATGCATATTCTTTTCCCTTATCCTTTTCTCTTTGACGGCATGATCATTTTATAATTGTAGTAAACAGGGAGTTGGTAGTTTCCAATAGCAGCGTAGTCTTGAGCCACTGAATCAGACAACCACTGCATTGCATTGCATCATACGAACGCTATTCCTCCCTCCTATTGCTTTAAATATTACTCTAAGCAGCATAGCAATCCCATATGCTAAGCCGCGAGAATAGGAAGCTCATTGCTCTGATTCGTGGAAATGGTGTAGGAGATTTCATTTGATAATATTTAATGGATGCATGAGCTATTGATTACGTAACGAAATCACTAAAGCACACAACACATACAAATCTGCTGGTTGCTGCGAATGAATTCCTACTCATCAGTCGGCTCTCTGTCATGCCTCCGTTGCAGAGCAGTCATGGTGGGCAGGCACAAATCAGAAACCAATCTTCCCTCAGCCTTCATTTAATAACCTACACAAATTCTCAAGAAAGTGTAAAGCATATAGTACAAGCAAATCAAATTTTCAAGCGTCCATGATTTGCATAACAAGGCAAAGATTACCAACCGATACTTTTATTAAACACGCTGCAGAATGAAACCAATAAGCTTTTATTAAACTCTGCTCTCTAGACTCTGCCAATATGCACCACTTCCGATGTAGAATTTGGCAACGAAATCTTCGGTGGCTTCGATGATGCCCTTTTATATGTCTCTTGCATCAAAATTCAACATAGAGAAATAAAAAGATATTATTATCAGCAGGTACTGTCGGCTTCTCTCTTCTGGAATCGCAAGGCAGCTCCGATGAATATAAGCAAGAGAAATAAAAAGAAGACACGCAATGATATATATATATATACCAATGTTTCCTTTTGTTGGAGATTAAAAACTTGTAAAGATCATTATGAAAATTTTGTTTCCACAAAAAGATATACCACCATATCAATATATATATATATATATATATATATATATATATATATATATATATATATATATATATATATATATATATATCACATGCTTATACCTCTCGGGTCAAAGTAACTCAACCATACCAACTTGATGAATTTTTCTAAAAGTTTGTTAAATATTCCTTGTGTGAGAAGGAGATAAGGATTGGTACATAATATCCAAATTATAATAGAGATATATTATTTTTGGATTATATCAGTCTTGTCAGAATGAATAAGATTATAAGAATAAATCAAGATTTCAATCGAACCGTATTTACCTATCAAATTATTATATAGGCATGTCTACATCATCTTGTCAGAATCAGACCCACGGAATACGGTTTAAGTTACACCATACATTACAAATCTCGTCCACCCTAATCAAATAAATAAGTTCTACATGAATAAAAAAAAAATGTAATCCAACATTTTCGGCATAGTTGTAATCTAAAGAGAGTTGAGAGAAAAATTCTTCAAGTTTATATAGGAGAGTGTGCAAGGAGAGTTATACTTAAGCAAGGATAACTCAAGAGTCTTACAATCGATAATATATGAAGAATATAATTTTTTCTATGAATATAAGTGGAATTTGTTGGGCTATATTTAATCTTGCAACAACTTTTTGCTATGTTATTTGATTATTGATTATATGATTTTTTTTTTTTTGTTCTCTCCATCCCGGTTAATAAATACTTGCAAAAGTTTATTTCATTCCTCATTGGACAATATTATACAACCAAGCCACTTATAAGACACAATAATATATATAAATAATACCTAACAAGCCTCAAGAAAGAGGCTTAGGAAAAAAAAAAGACCATATGTTCGATCATATTTCTACAATAAATCGGTTATTATCATGCCAAATCAACTACATTATTACTCGAGTTATATCGATGATCATTCTAACCATAAGTGGTTAGAGCCTCAACTATAAATTGTAAGTTTTTTTCTCTCTTCTCATATTTCTACCCTTTAACCGTTCTATTTCAAGCTCATATTGACCTAAGCATCATAGAGATCCTTTATTGATCTTTTCTTGCAAATACTTGGAGAGCACTTCACTATTACTTTAAGGAGTTCCACATCAACGGTTGAGCTCTCTACATATATAGCTTTGGAGACCTTTGGTCAGGTCACTCTACTTTCACACCTGATGATGATTGACTTGAGAGAAAAACTTCGCATCCCTTGTTAATCCACATTTTTTTATAATTTACTGATGGATTATTCCACGTCAGCCCTATCGATCACTATATGTCACCCCATCAACTCAAGGTATCTATTTGGGGATACACATTAATGAGTGTTGAACAAAGAGATAAGATATCTATTAGGGGATACACATTAACGAGTGCATCTCAATATTATTGGCCAAATTCTCTCACTGCATGCTTCGGTCACCAGAATTCCACAACTATGACTCCAAATTCGATTGGTCATGACATCTAGTGGTATGCATGCCGCTTAGACATTTTTTCTGCTACCATTTTTTCATTTTGGCATGCAAATTACTTTTTCAGTACTCTTATTAAACGAATTACACAGCAATGTCACAAGTCTCCGGAGAGGTCTCCGAGACGAGATGATGTGGTGACTACTATGCCGTCGTCGTGTAATGCATGGTATTGTACTGTCCACTAAAATAGAAAAATACGGATGGAGAGATCAATGTGCGGTGGATCTCTGGTCGTGTTAGACGTGCCACTCTTTTCATGTTAATTCTTTTTAGAGTAACTTTTTTCATTGTGTAAATTACAAAAAGTTACTATATTAGCAATCAAGAGAATATGTAAGAGAGCAAGAACGATATTTTAGACAGGAATTTGATGGTTTTGTATTTTGTTATAGCAGCAATTAAGTTGATAAGCCGTATGAGAGGATGACATCAATGTTGAATTATATTCTTCCCCTTTCATTGTCAATTTTTCCTTCTTTTTCTAAAAAAAAAACTAATAACTCAATAAATCGATCACAAACGTTTTCCTTTCGAGGAGAGATTAAAAACTTACAAAGATCACTATGAAAATTTTGTTTCCACAAAAAGATGATGTGTTGAATGCTCCGTGTCATGCACGTTGCATGGTATCGTACCAAAGTAGAAAGAGGCTGGTGTGGAGAGATCAATGTTCGTGGATCCCTTTGTCGTGTTTGACGTGCTCCACAGTAATTCTCCTCAGAGTGGCTTCGTCAATCAAGTGGCTGTATAAAGGACGCAGAGAGATATTTTACACAGGAACTTTTGGTGGTGGTGTATTTTGCCGGATCAGCAATTAAGTTGATAAATCATGGGAGAGAACTACTTGTATGTTGAATTATGCTCTTCCGTTGCTCGTTAGTTTTTTTTTTTTTTTCCAAACAAAGGAAAAACTAATAACTCAACAAATCAAGTACAAAAACTTCTTTTTCTTTCGGAGACTAAAAGCCCACCTAATTTGTATACCTCAAGTCAAGTCAAGTCAACCCTGTCCAGATATGAACGAGCTTAATGAGATTGAAAGGATGAGCCAAGATTTCAATAGGACCATATTGCCTTGCCATATGGCAGTGTAAGCATGTCAAGTCAATTTGTATACCTCAAGTCAAGTCAAGTCAACCCTGCCAAAATATGAATGAGATTGAAAGGACGAGCCAAGATTTCAATGGGACCATATTGCCTTGACATATTGTCACGGACAAACTTCTAAACAAGGTGTTTGATGTAATGCTTATGTATGTCCGTGTTGTTTGGCATGTTCATGCCTTGTACAGAATGTAAAGGGGCGGCCGAAGGCTTAATAGTCCCATTTTAGTTGGGTTGGTGGCCTCTTTAGGCTTGTAAATAAAGGTTGTGTCATGTGGACACGCTCGAGAGCTTTTCGGTCTATAATGGACCATTTTACCCTTTGTTGTGCCACTGTTCAGAGCTTGTAAAGTCTGTTTGTATTTTGCATTGTCTATGAAGTGTTTTTCGGACATGTCTGCTTGTGGATCCCGATTGAGGCGTTCTTTTTAACCCGTTCTCTCTTTGATTGGTCCTAAGGGACAATGGGAGGCTTCGGGGAGGCTGACCTTTGCGGACGGACACGCAAGGGTGCCGCACGACTTAGGCAAATCCAGCTAAGTTCGTGTCATATGGTATTAGAGCGGGACAAGCACTCATAGAAACACTTGACATGCAAACGTGGGGGACCTAGCGGGGCTGCGTTGAGGGCAGTCTGCACATGCACGACCGTTTGAGGGAAAACGAGCATGGAGATGTAGGGAAAAGAGTCGCTCAGAGGAGCGGGCATCTGATCTTGGCATTCAGAGGAATGGCCAACCCTTCGCGCAAGAGGCACCACTAGAACAGGCAAGCTTGGAAGAATTTGGAGCGTACAAAGGTTGGGATGGCTGAGTTTGAGCTACGGCTCAACGTTGACAACTATACTTGATGGTGCTCTAGGCAAGCGAGGCGCTTGGCAAGAATGAGACCATGCAAGGTGGAATGAGTTGCTCAACGACCAAAAGAGTTATGCAAAGCTCACAGAGGTGAGGGGAATTGCTAACTCGAAGAATTTGGTACTCATGCATGGGCTTGTATGCGGACGACGGAATGTTCGTGGCCATCCCAAGGCGATCGAGACTCGGCGCCATGGAGCATTGAAACTTTCTTTTCGGCATGCGAAGGATACGTCCGGAGGAGGCTGAAGTGTGCAACGAGTTCAGCATGTTGCTAGGCCTTGAGAGGTGCAGCGGTGGCTGTATTGACGTGGAGGCGCAATTTAGCAAGTGCGTTTGCAAGAGGCAGAACAATGCATAGTTTGTTCAGCAGATCGGAGTAGTCCAAGGGGATGGTGGTCTCCGAAATGAAGAGAGATGTTGCTCCAACGGGATAGTTATCCAGGAGGGATAAGTCCCGGCTCTCCAGAGGGAGAATCATGTGAGACGGACTTCACATGTTGAGGAGGAGTACCTCAACAAACAACAACTCCACGAAGCTCGATGGACTGAGCAAGCAGCGAGGAGTTGTCGCATGATCTCGCTTGAGAGAATGCATTGGTGGATGCATTGCGAGATCAAGTGGGGGAGCGACCTAAAGCAACTTAAATGAAGGCACACTTGGAGTCGATGTGGAGATCGGACTCAAGGGAGGGCTGACCCGTGGAATGGTGGGCGCGAGGACCACCATCGACTCAATGCAAAAACGAGGAGCGGAGCAACTTGGGTGTAACTTGGCGAAGTACTCAAGCCGCATGAAGGGAGCCAGCATAGAAGTTGGAACGTGGAGCAGAGGCACAGTGCTTTCCTTAGACAGAGGTCAAGGACATGAACTCTTGCAGAGGCAATAGTAGGATCATGTTGTTCCATGGGTCCTTCATTTTGACAGAGCGGACTCATCTTGCATGGTGCCAAAGATGAAGGGAGCTTCGGGGCACATGCACCTTATCTCGGAAAAGCATTTGATGGAGGAACTAAGGCGACTCAATTTGCGGAGGCGAAGTTGGGTTCAGAAGGCCTTAGCACGGGGCAAGAGGATGCAGAGGCGGGTACTCTTGAAGAATATGCCACAGTGTTGCCATTCGAGTTGCTATGAAGGAAGCGGTGCGCAGCGGAGATTGTGCTGGTAGGGGCAGAGGCCCAGGATCCAGACAATGGTGCACAAATTACAGTGAAGTCGGTGGACTTCAGGAGCTACTAGGCGATGGACTGTCCTAGAGCGGTGCTTCATCTAGGTGTGACCCAAGAGTGGGTGGATGAAGGTCGATTGCCAAAGGAGCGAACAAAATCGAAGGTGGAGGTGACCCTGCGATGTATTGGCAGAGGCCACACATGGAGGGTTCACAATTCGAGTTTATTCCAGAAGGATCAGAATGCAATGGAGATGTCACCAAGAGGCGACATGGTGCAGCGGATCGTGGTGGAACAGTTCGTGGCAATGCGACACACACGACATTGTCCCGTGAGGGATGAGATCATATGGAGGTATGATCGGGAGCTACTGGGAGCTCCGCTTTGGTGAACAACACGATGGCAAGTGCTAGTCATAAGTGCCCAGCAAGCCAATCACGTGAGTGATGGCACGTGTGACTTGATACAGAATCTTTTTGCTTATTATATTTTGGCGTATATCACTTTATAACTATTGCATAAATGCATATATATTGTGATGTCCTTGGATTTGTGCAATGGGAATCGGATCGTGATGAGATCACGATAATGAGACCGATTCACCTTTAAACACATATCCTAAATAATCCCGGTCATAGGTTACTCGAGAGGGACATCGTGATAACCGGATAGACTGGTGTGCTGTATACCCGTCCATATGATGGATGCAACTGGTCTCATAGCTGCTCGTGTAGGGACACTAGGGATACAGTACAGGTGCTCATTGGAGAATGAGTTCACTGATTGATCCGCTTACGGAATGCTGGATGGTTGATGATGCCTTATTGTCAGACAATGATTCCGTAGTCCTAGTGGTGTATCTGGTTCTTAGACTTGAGACACCAAGGATGTCCTGTATGAGTGCTCCACTCTTTGATACCAGACTTATAGGTTTGGCTGTTCCCAGATCTAGTACAGCTGGTCATTGGGAGTGGTAGTCGACCTTACGAGGGCTATTGAGTGTCGATAGAGGATCATCCACTCTCGGTATCATGAGAGGAATATCCCATGTGTTCTTGCTCAGACAAATCCCTGGCCAGGGTCATTCGGGTTGAGAGAGAAAGAGTTCTCCGGGAGAATCCGATTAGAGCGAGACTCGAGTAGAAACCGTATGGGTCTGACAGCACCATGCTCGATATACGGTCTCTGGGATATTAGATGGATGAGGGACTATAGGTACATGGTAACTGAGGACAGACAGGTCCAATGGATTGGATTCCCCTGTATCGTCTGGGGACTACGGCGTAGTGGCCTAGTACTTCCGTAGTCGATGAGTCGAGTGAATTATTACAGAGATAATAATTCACTGAGTTAGAAGGAGTTCTGACAGGTATGACTCACGGCCAGCTCGATATTGGGCCTAGAGGGTCACACACATATGGTAGGCATTGCGATGAGTAGAGGTTCGGATATGAGATATCCGACGGAGCCCTTGTCTTATTGGATGCAGATCCAATACCCACTAGGGAAAGGACCCATTAGGGTTTTGACACGGGATCTCTATAAATAGGAGGGATTCACAGCCTCATAGGCTAGAGTCTTTGCTTGCCCTTCCTATTCTCCTCTCCCTCTCCACCTCAGAGTAGGCCTGGAGTTTTGAGGAGCGTCGTCGCAACCCTGCTGTGTGGATCACCGCTAGAGAGGAGGACGCTTGACCTCCTTCACCCTCTCCTAAGGATCTGCAAGGAAACAGGGATATACGATCTCCCTAGGTAACACAATCTCTATACGCAGTTTTGTGTTTTTGCGGATTTTGCGCACCAATCTTCGCACGACGATGAACATCTTTTTGGGAATCGGGGATTTTTGTTTTCTTGTTCTTCCGCTGGGCATATGATGTCGCCCCCTATGATTTCCCAACAAGAAGGGCTATGGATTCAAGGAGTGAAGGCCATGGTACCGCAGAGGCGGGTCTTCCGGGCGTGCACCGAATTTTGCATCGGATGAAAACTTTGGTCATCAGCATATGGGGGCTGGGTTCCACCAAGGGAAAAGTTCGAATGCAAGTACCAGTGAGTCCCATGGGAGGGACTTGATCATGCAGAGGTATGATCGAAGCAGCTGGAGAGTTGGACTGCTCCAGAGCTCATATTCGCTTAAGGGAGCCCGACAAGTCAGAGGACAAGGTCGAGTAAGCGAACGTTGCTACCAAGGAAGCTAAGGAGAACAGAATTGGTGCAAACCCTACAACGCGATGGCAGAGGCCATGCATGGGAGTTGCAGTCTGTCTTTCCATCGAACAAACAGACTGCTTGGAGAACACAGAGGTGTTGAAGCAGGGGGTCGAAAGGGGCGAGGAAGCGACGACGAGTCCAGAGGGACTTAGCTACCCAAAATCAAGCATCAGTTAGAATGGAGGTGGACTCAGAGGAGTGCCACGGAGACATATCTACTGATCGTGAAGAAAAAGGGATGGAGATGCGAGGCGACGGATAGTAGTGCCATGGGCATGGCAGCGCCATGGTACCGCAGAGGCGGGACTTCCGTGAAAGTCATTGATCCCTTGCTCTCATGGAGGGAGTGCGCTTGGTCGTGAAAGGGGCCGAGGAGGTGGAGAATGCAGAGGCAATCTTCAAGTACCGAGACAAGGCTGAAGGGCAGAGGCCGAAGAACTTCGTAAGACCGGTGTCAACAAGTTTCTCATCAAGATAGCCGTAAGTGAAGGACTTCGGGTCATGCAAGAGTGCACGACCAAGGAACGAAGCAAGCAGTACGCGGTGCTGTACCTTTGCTACTCAGTAGAGTAGGCGGCAGGGTTGATGGAGAAGACGGTACAATCCCAGAGGCGACCTCATCTATCAGAGAATTACTCCAAGTTGGGGTGAAAACTTCCTGCATTCCAGAAGTTCAATGGCATTGAGAAGGTGAATCACAGTAGCTAACTCAACGCAAGGAGTGCAAACACTTCAAGTACTTCAGAAGTGTGAGCAAAGAGCAGGCGAAGGCCAATAACCAGCTCGATGCATGAAGTACAACCTCGAGGAGGCGGGCGAAGTCAAGTAACCTTTGCCTTCTTAACTCTTAAGAGAATGGGCGAAACCGAGTACCCCAGTTCTCTTATTTATCCAGCAGAGGAGCTCTGCACAAGTTCAAAGACCCTTCGAGGATAATGGAAGACAATAGTTGTCAAATCCTCACCAACGGTGATCAGTGCTACTGAGAGTAGATTGTCCGCTTCATTTCCCAACGAAATGTCAATCGAAAGCGGAAGTGATGCGAACCTACTTGGATGTGACAACTAACTGAAAGAAGAGTCAATGAGCAGATTTTGTGGAGGAAGGACCCAAAACTTCAGAAGTTTGCGAGGCGATGCTCGTTAAAGCTCCAACAAGCATCCACCTAGTTCAAGCAGCATGTGGAAATTTTGAGAAACTGGCGCAGTAAGAATGGTCTTTTCCTTCATTTGGTGGATCCGCAGGAATCAACGAGGATCAACACAACTCAGCCAACCCCACACCAGAGTCAGAGTCATTGGTGAGTTGAAGCAGCATGGCGGATCAAAGGTTCGACTACTCAAAAACAGCAGCGACGAGCAGTTGGGAGCCAGGAGGCGCATTGCAGTTGGAGCAGAAGATTGAAGACTCAGCAAAGGCGAAGAGTTGCAGTGTTCACAAAGGCTTCGACGAGGACGTCGAAGGGATAAGTGGGGGAGAATGTCACGGACAAACTTCTAAACAAGGTGTTTGATGTAATGCTTATGTATGTCCGTGTCGTTTGGCATGTTCATGCCTTGTACAGAATGTAAAGGGGCGGCCGAAGGCTTAATAGTCTCATTTTAGTTGGGTTGGTGGCCTCTTTAGGCTTGTAAATAAAGGTTGTGTCATGTGGACACGCTCGAGAGCTTTTCGGTCTGTAATGGACCATTTTACCCTTTGTTGTGCCACTGTTCAGAGCTTGTAAAGTCTGTTTGTATTTTGCATTGTCTATGAAGTGTTTTTCGGACATGTCTGCTTGTGGATCCCGATTGAGGCGTTCTTTTTAACCCGTTCTCTCTTTGATTGGTCCTAAGGGACAATGGGAGGCTTCGGGGAGGCTGACCTTTGCGGACGGACACGCAAGGGTGCCGCACGACTTAGGCAAATCCAGCTAAGTTCGTGTCAATATGGCAGTGTAAGCATATCTTTTTCATCTTCTCGGAATCCGACCGGCGGTATACAATTTAAGTTGGGCATACATCGCATTTCTCGTCTGCCATCGTCAAATAAACAAGTTTTACAGCAAACAAAAACAAAGCGTCACTGAAGTGTTTGTTCGGTGACGACTTCACATAAGCCATCTGATACACCCACATTAATTGGCTAGCTTTGATATCAAAAGCATAAGAGAAAACCAAAACATCCGTATATATTATGTTGGATAGTTTTAGAAGAAAATATCATTGGCATTGAGATCAGTCTAATATGATTCGACTATATGTGTACAATAACAATGAGGTGCTGTCAAGGTGACGTTGGAAGTCTTATGAAAGTTGACGTGGCTATGCTCCTACGATCTATTGATGACTTATATGAAAATCAAGATTAAGAGTGGGTTTCTTGACTTGATTACTTCGATAACCAAGTTAGCCTCGATGTAAAGTGAAAGTGATAAAAATATTGGTTGGCATTGGTTTTTGTGCCAGAGATACTTTTAAATCGAATAAAAAGAGATAAAATATTTTAAAGAATATTCCATGAGGAGACTATCTATAACTACTTCTAAGAGCCCCACTTAGACTCTTGTACATATTGACGATAAAAAAAAAAAAATCGTAATCATCTATTTTAGACTTATGTCCATGTGAACAGAACAAGGGGTAAGCCTTGTCTCCTCTATGCCATTTTGGTAATTAAGTATAGATCACATGTGGATAATAATTGATCGATAATATTTTCTTCATTAGATAGAAATAAAAATTTTTAAACTATAATCAATTAACATTTTACGATCAACACATCCAAAATTATCGATCTCAACAACTTTATTGCAGATGCCTCATCACAACTCCAAGATACTGTTTCCAATTAGGCTTCTATTATTTGCCTCAAAACGACACTACTACACAACCAAAGGGTCCGAACCAGCTACACGGCATATCAGTACATCCAAATAATATCCTACGTGCCTCAGGAAAGAAGGCAAACAAAGGAGACCATGTGTTCGATCATATGTCTGCATTCATCAAGTCGGAAAGCCTCAGCGCATCAAGAGATCCACAGCTCTGTGGTGTCTTGACAGAACATATATTTTCATAGACTTGCTTCATCGCTGGGCGCGATTCTGGGCTGTTGTTGGCACAACTTAGTGCCGCTGTTAAGACTGCAATTACTTCATCTGCAACTCGTGCCACAGGAAGTGATAGACGTTGGTCTAATGCATCTTTCACGAAGACATTGTTACCGGACGGAGATGACAGAATGGAGATAAGTTCTTCTCCATATGCTCCTACTAGCAACTCAAGCGTGACCACACCAAAGCTGTACACATCACATTTGGTAGTTACTCTCATTGTGTAAGCAAGCTCTGCAAACAGCAACAACAAATAGATGAAACTTCCAATTTATAAAGATATCCAAAATGTATACGATTGTCAAAGAGTAGGTCTACGTATGCTTCGATATAAAACTGAGTGAGTAGGGGATGCAAAATTTAGGATCATTTGTCTTTAATGGATTAATCTGGGAGAGAAACTTACCTGGTGCTAGGTAACCCCGTGTGCCTGCAAGCATGGTCCAATTTGACGAATCCGGCTTCAGTAGTCGAGCAATTCCAAAGTCGGAAACACAAGCGTTGAATTCGGAATCAAGTAGGATGTTGTTGCTGGTAATATCTCGATGAACGATAGGCGGTGTGCAGTCATGATGCATGTAGAACAGAGCACGAGCAACATCCTTCACGATGCTCACCCTCTTCACCCAGTCCAATTCAGCTGCAGTCTCGCTTCGGAGGACAGATCCCAGACTTCCTCTCTCCATGTACTCGTACACCAGAAATTTGCGTCGGGGAGAGGAGCAGAACCCGTAAAGCTTGACGATATTGCGATGTCGAATTTGAGTAAGAGTTTGTATCTCAGTTTGAAAGGGTTGCTCGTCGCATGTACCTTCGGTGTCTGGTAGGTGAATCTTCTTCACCGCTAGCAGTTCCCCACTTGCTAACTCTGCTCTGTAGACACTGCCGTATGCACCGCTTCCGATACAGTACTTGGAATCGAAATCTTCGGTGGCTTCGATGATGTCCTTGCATACGTCTCTTCCAACAAAATTCAATATACAGAATGCACCTTCTTTGACGTGATTAGTATCCACAGGTACTGTATATTTTTCTCTCTTGCGGAATGCTCCAATGAATAAAAACAAGAGAAGGAAGAAGACCCCAGAAGCAATGATGGCTCCTATAACAATTTTGTGGCGCTTGCTTCGGTCGTCTGTCGTTGGAGTACCGGGTGAAACACATGGAGGCAATCCTTGAACAACTCCACACAGATCATTGTTATGGGCAAACCACTCTGCCGGGGCTCTTCGGAAAGCTGGGCTATGAGGAACAGGGCCGTCCAGTTCATTGTAGGATACATCTACGGTAGACAAGCTCGTCATATACGTTAGGGAAGATGGAAGATGACCTGACAAGTAATTATGCGATAGATTCAGGCTTTGCAGCATCACCAATTTGCTGAGTTGGAATGGAATCTCCCCTGTTAGTGAGTTCTGGCTGATGTCAAAGGTGACTTGGAGGTACACCAGATTACCAATGGCCAAAGGAATGGTTCCACTGAAGTTGTTGTTGCTAAGCTTCAACGATCGGAGTTTCGTGCACTTGCCTAATTGATCTGGGATTCTTCCTGCCAAGTTGTTGGATGAGAGATCAAGCAGTTCAAGATTGGACAACATTCCAATCTCCAGAGGCACCTGGCCGACGAGTTGGTTGTTGCCCAAGCTCAGATTGTAAAGAAGGGTTAAGCTGGCGAAGCTCTTTGGGATCTCGCCTTGTAGGTAGTTGGAAGAGAGGTCCAGCTCTCCCAGTTTCGTCAACTGCCCAAACTCGGTGGGTATGACTCCGGTGATGTTGTTATTTGAGATTCTGAAGAGCGTCAGATTGTGCCATCTTGCCCAGTCTGGTGAGAGTGTACCGGAGAGTTGATTGAAGCTCAAATCCATATAATAAAGATGGGGATACACTCCAAGACATTGAGATACATCTCCGGTGAGTTGGTTGTGTTCAAGACGAACCCTTTCTAGTGTCGTACAGTTTTTCAAGGTCGTAGGAATGGGACCTTGGAAGTTGTTTGTATCAAGAGTGAGGTACTTTAGGGCTCCACCTTTGCATATGTTTGGGGGTACGTAACCGACGAAGCTATTATTTGACAGCTCTAGGTATGTTAGTCCAATAATGTTGTTGATCTCCATAGGCAAAGGTCCAGACAACTGATTATCGAAGACACGTAGATCTCTGAGTTTGGTTAGATTTCCTATAGACGGAGGGATGGGACCGGTCAAAAGGTTTTTCGAGAGTTCGAGATAAATAATTTCATTTAGATTTCCAATCTCAAGAGGAATTAAATCAGACAATTGATTACTCTCAAGAGAAAGGGTATTTAATCTGGTCATGTTTCCTATAGAGGAAGGGATGTGACCAGTTAAAAGGTTTGTCGAGAGTTCGAGATCAATAATTTCATTTAGATTCCCAATATCAAGAGGAATAAAACCAGACAATTGATTACCCAAAAGATAAAGAATCTCTAATTTGGTCATATTTCCTATAGAGGAAGGGATGGGACCAGTTAAAAGGTTTTTTGAGAGATCGAGATCGGTAACTTCAATTAGATTCCCAATCTCAAGAGGAATAAAACTAGACAATTGATTACCCCATAGGTAAAGAGTCTTTAATCTGGTCATATTTCCTATTAAGGAAGGGATGAGACCAGTCAAAAGATTTGTTGAGAGTACGAGATCAGTAACTTCAATTAGATTTCCAATCTCAAGGGGAATAAAACCAGACAATTGATTTCCCGAAAGGTAAAGAATATTTAATTTGGTCATGTTTCCTATAGAGGAAGGGATGAGACTAGTCAAAAGATTTGTTGAGAGTACGAGATCAGTAACTTCAATTAGATTTCCAATCTCAAGGGGAATAAAACCAGACAATTGATTTTCCGAAAGGTAAAGAATATTTAATTTGGTCATGTTTCCTATAGAGGAAGGGATGGGACCTGTCAAAAGGTTTGTTGAGAGTTCGAGATCAGTAACTTCAATTAGATTTCCAATCTCAAAAGGAATAAAACCAGACAATTGATTTCCCCAAAGGTAAAGAATATTTAATTTGGTCATGTTTCCTATAGAGGAAAGAATTGAACTTGTTAATAAGTTTTTTGAGAAGTAGAGATTGGTGACCTCAATGAGATTTCCAATCTCAAAAGGGATAGGACCTGAGAGCTGATTTTGGTTTAGAGCTAAGAAGCGGACCTCAATGAGATTGGTGAATTAGTGCAGCGGAAATCTTTCAGCGATTAAAAATGAAAGCTGCGTTCGTTCGATAAAAACTATTTTGATGCAAAAGTCGATTCTAAGATTACTTAAGATTAAGCGCAGTTTACGTCTAAACGCAATTTGCGTCTAAATACAGTTTGCGTCTAAACGTAGTTTTACGTCTAAACGTAGTTTTACGTCTAAACGCAGTTTGCGTCTAAATGCAGTTTGCGTCTAAATGCAGTTTTACGTCTAAACTTAGTTTACGCAATTTTACGTCTAAACGTAGTTTACGCAATTTTACGTCTAAACATAGTTTACGTCTAAACGCAGTTTGCGTCTAAACGCAGTTTGCGCAGTTTATGTCTAAACGCAGTTTTACGTCTAAACGCAATTTCAGAAAGATCTGAACTTAGAAACTCGTTCGTAAAAGCGCAGAAGACAGTTTGCAGTTATAAATGGAATCAAAACGTAAACGTAAACTGCAATGTAGTGATCATACGAAAACACCGATTTACGTCTAAATACAGATTCGGAAAGATCAGAACTTAGAAACTTGTTCGTAAAAGCGCAGAGGGCAGTAGCTATGTAGGAGGTTTGCAGTAATGATAAAGTGCTCAAAGTAAAAGCAAACCAGAGATTTAGAGTGGTTCGGTCAGTCTTGACCTACTCCACTTTTGGCTTCCTCCACCAACGAGGTCACCGACGTCAACTAGAGGCCTTCCTTCAATAGGCAAAGGCCAACTGCCCTTTTACAGTTTCACTCCTTTTGACGGGCTCAGGAGACAACCCTTACATAACCTTTCTCTCCTCTCTTTACAACTCAAAACTTGAAGAACAGAGGGAGGAGAACTTTAGGCCTTAACCACAATTTTGAGCTCTAAGAATCACAGAAAAGATCAAGATTTCGGTGTCTATCTGTCTGCTTTCTGTGCTGAATGGGTGGGGTATTTATAGGCCCCAACCCAGTTCAAATTTGGAGCTCAAAACGATCAAATCCCGGAATTCCGGGATCAGGCGGTTGCACCTCCTGACTGGAGAGGTTGCACCGCCTGGTAGAGCTCGGAGACTAAGCCCAGGCGGTTGCACCTCTCTGTCAGGGGCGGTTGCACCGCCTGAGTCTGGCTCGGAGACTGAGCCCCAGGCGGTGCCACCTCCTGACTGAGGCGGTTGCACCTCTCCTGCCAGAGCTCGAAGACCGAGCTCAGGCGGTGCTACCTCTGTCAGGAGAGGTTGCACCGCCCAGTCTCGCTCGGAGACTGAGCCTAGGCGGTGCCACCTCCTGCCTGGGGCGGTTGCACCGCCCAGCTTTGCTGGGAGATCCTCTCCTGGGCGGTGCCACCTCCAACCCTGGCGGTGCCACCTCTTTCACTATTTCAGATAGGTTATTGACCCCAATATTCAAATACATCAACACGTGGAACTTCCCTAACTCCTTAGGAATGACACCCACAAGCTTATTATCTTCCAAATGCAAGGACACAAGGCCGGTGAGGTTGCTAAGAGATGGAGGTATAGTACCAACCATTTGATTCTGACTAAGACTCAAGAATTGGATATCTTTCATGGAGCCCATCCCAACTGGGATTTTGCTTGTGAATTGATTGCTACTAAGATCAAGAGATACGAGCCTGGAGAGAGCAGAGATGGCCGGAGGAATTGCCCCATCGAACTGATTGTAGGAGAGATTGAGACGGAGGAGCGATCCCAAAGTCGAAAAGTCAAGAGCATCAAGTGGCCCTACCAAGCCCATGCTCGGCAGGGATATCTCGGTGATCGTCGAACGCCCTCTACCTACGACGGGGTAATTGCAAGTAACTCCGGTCCAATTGCAAGGACTAGAATTGAGGTTCCAAGATCTCAAGGATTGACGACTCCGAAGAGTGGCTTTCCAGTGGAGCAACGCCCTCCCTTGGGATCCGAGTGAAGCTTTGAGAACAGGAACACGGGGAAGCAATAGCAGCAGCAGCAGCAAAGTTGCACAAAGCGAAGTTTTGTGAAGCTGAGATGCCATAAGTGCAGAATACAGCAAGACAAGAAGGCGAATAGTTTTTTTGTGTTACATGGTAGTTGAGCAAAGAGATAAAAGTATTTATTGGTGATACAGATCAATATTATTGGCCAATTCTCTCACTGCATGCGTGCATCGGTCACTAGAATTCCACAACTATTACTCGAAATTCCATTCTGATGATCATGACATCTGTGGTATGCATGCTGCTTAGACTTTTCCTCTCCTAAATATTTTTGTCTTTGGCATGAAAATTACTTTTTTTAAACACTTATTAAACGAATCATACAGCGATGTCACAAGTCCACGGAGAGGTCTACGAGACCGAAGATGATGTGGTGAATACTATACTATGTTATGTAATGTATCGTAGTGTCCACTAAAATTAAAAAATACAAATGAAGAAATCAATGTGTAATGTATCTCAAGGTCGTGTTAGACGTGCCACTCTTGCGACCTTGATTCTTTTTAGAGTACCTTTTTTTCCATTGTGTAAATCACAAAATGTCGCTATATTACCACTCAAGTGGATATGTAAGAGAGTAAAAATGATGCTTTAGATAGGAATTTTGGTGGGTTTGTAACTTCCTATATCAGCAATTAAGTTCATAAGCTATGCCAAGAGCACGACTGCTATGTTGAATTAATATGCTTTCCCTTTGATCATCAATTTTTTTTTCTTAAAAAAATAATAACTCACCAAATTGAGTGCAAATGTTTCCCTTTTATTGGGAGATTAAAAACTTGCAAAGTTCATTATGAAAATACCATATCAATATCCCTGTTGGGAGTGTTTATACCTCTTAGGTCAAGTCAACTCAACCATACCAACTTCGAAGGGATTTTTCTAGAAAGTTGCTAATCACTTGTTGTGTGATAAGGAGATAAAAGGATTCATACAAAATGTCAAAATTATAATTGAGATATATTACTTTTGGATTATATCAATTTTGTCCAAATATGAGTGGTAACGAATGAGATTCGAGCTAAGATTTCAATGGGACTCATATTTGCTTGTGGTCAAATTATTAGAAAGATGTCCCTGTTCACGGGAGATCTATGGGTGAATACTTTTACCGTGTCATGTATGGTATCGTACTATCGACAAAAATTGAAGGATACAAATGAAGAGATCATCGTGTGGTGGATCACAAAACGTTGCTATATTAGCTATCTAGTGGATAGGTAAGAGAGGAAGAAAGATATTTTAGATAAGAATTTTGATGGTCTTGTATTTTGCTATGTCGACAGTTAAGTTGATAAGCCATGCAAGAGGACCACTTCTATGTTGAATTATATGCTTCCCGTTTGATAGTTACTTTTTCCTTCTTTTTCTAAAAAAACTAACAACATATCAATTTGAGTACAGATGTTTCCCTTTTGATGGGAGATTAAATACAACTTAGAATACTTGTAGTCAAATCTCATCTTGAAAAACGTGTTTGACTTGTATAATGTGTTGATCAGGTCAAGTCTACCATTCGAGATATATATATATATATATATATATATATATATATATATATATATATATATATATATATATATATATATATATATATATATATATATATATATATATATATATATATATATATATATATATATATATATATATATATATATCGCATTCAACTCAACTTAACTTTACCAATTTCGACGAATATTTCTAGAAGATTACTAACTATTCGTTGTGTGAGAATAAGATAAAGTTTTATACAGAATGTCAAAATTGTAGCAAGCGACACATATTATTTTTAAATTATATCAGTCTTATCCAAATATGAGCGGTCATGAATAAGATTGTAAAGACAAGTCAAGATTTCAATCAAACCTTATGATCGAATTATTACATTACATTGTAGTCATGCCTATATCATATTCGGCAACGACTTTGCATGAGCCATCTGATACACCCACATTGGTTTGTCCTAGTTAAACTAGCTAGCTTTGATACGAGAAGCATACGTTGAAAATAAAACATCGGTACAAATGTTGGATTGAAATCGACGTCTTGAGGCTATTTTTTTATGATCAAGACATCCAAAATTTCGGGAAAATTTTTTTATGATCAAGGCATCACAACTTTATTATAGACATTAGAAAAGCCTCATCACAACTTCAAGATTATATTTTTCGATTTATTAGAGTTGATAAGTATTTTTAGGAATCATAATTATATTTAAATTAATTGAAAGTCCTTTGTGAATTAGTATTTGTTCGGATAAATACACATTGAGTTTTAAAGTTTTGTAAGAGAGAGACAGTAAGACACTTTAGATATTCTTGAAGATTTTCTGGTGGATTTAGGGAGAGGTAGAGGCAAGATATTTTAGGTGTTTACGAAGGTTTCTCTCATGGGTGGATCTAAAAATGATTGAAAGAAAAATTTTTCAAGTTTATATAAGAGAGTATGCAAGGAGAGTTTTACTTAAGTGGGGATAACTCGAGTTTTATAATTGATTTTATATATTATGAATAATATAGTTTTCTCTATGAATATAAGTGGGATTTGTTGAACTAGGTTTAATTTTGTATCAACTTTTTAGTACGTTATTTGATTATTGATCTTTATGATAATTTTTTTGATATTTCATTTTGTTCTCTCTGCCCCAACATGATTAACAAATACTTGCAAGAGTTGATTCCTTTCCTCATACGACACTATTACACAACCAAACCACTTGTAAGGCATAACAATACATATAAATAATACCTAACAAGCCTCAAGAAAGAGGCCTAGGAAAAAAAAAAATCATATGTTTAATCATATTTTTATATTATATCGATAGTTATCATTGTCAAATCAATTATATCACTACTCGAGATTTACCATATCAACGATCGTTGTATTGAATTTGTCATATCGATGATCATTCTAACCACAAGTGGTTAGAGAGCCTCAACTATAAATTATAAGTTTTTTTCTCTTTTCTCACCCTTTAACCGTTCTATTTCAAGCTCATATTAACTTAAGCATCATAGGGATCCAATATTGATCTTTTCCTACAAAAACCTGGGGAGCACTTCACTATTACTTTAAAGAGTTCCACCTTAACGCTTAAGCTCTACATATATAGCTTTGGGACATTGAGACCTTTGATCAGGTCACTCTACTTTCATATCGGGCTTGGACTTCATCGTGTTGTCAAAAACCTCATGCGCAATGACTAACTTTACAGAAAAACTTCTCATCCTTTCTTAATCCATATTTTTTTATAATTTACATATATAGCTTTGGAGACCTTTGGTCAGGTCACTCTACTTTCACATCGGGCTTGGATCTGACTGTGTTGTCTCAAACAGCTCATGATGATTGACTTTAGAGTAAAACTCCTCATCCCTTGTTTATTCATATTTTTTTATAATTTACTGATGGATTATTCCATGTCAGCCCTATCGATCACTATATGTCACCCCATCAGCCCTATGGCATGAAAATTACGTTTTTTGTTTTTGTCATTGGCTTGAAAATTATTAGGGGATACACATTAATGAGTACATCCAGCAGTATGCATGCCGCTTAGACTTTTCCTCTCCAACCATTGTTTTTATCATTGGCATGAAAATTACGTTTTTTGTTCTCTTATTAAACGAATCATACAGCAATGTCACAAGTCCATGGAGAGGTCTACGGGACGGGAGATGATGTGGTGACTACTATGCCGTGGCCGTGTAATGTATGGTATTGTACTGTCCACTAAAATAGAAAAATACAGATGGAAAGATGATCAATGTTCGGTGGATCTCTGGTCGTGTTAGACGTGCCACTCTTTTCATGTTAATTCTTTTTAGAGTAACTTTTTTTCATTGTGTAAATTACAAAACGTTGTTATATTAGCAATCAAGAGGATATGTAAAAGAGGAAGAAAGATATTTTAGACAGGCATTTGATGGTTTTGTATTTTGTTATATCAGTAATTAGAGAGGATTTATCATGACATGGAGCTATCGTTGGACTATGCCTCACATACACTATGCTAGGGCCTGATCTGGGTTATGTTGGGTCTTGACGACGACGTCAAACTTTTGAGTGAAGAATATATTACTATCAACTCCAGCTTAGTCTTATATTGAAAGTGGATAAGATTAAGATTGACTTATAAGAGTCTGATAAATGTATTATTATCAACTTCAGATTAAATATTTTGGTCAGTGATTTAGACCAAACGAAGTTGATAGACTTAATTAACCGCACGGGTCATGACAGAGGACGACATCAATGTTGAATTATATGCTTGCCCTTTCATCGTTAATTTTTCCTTCTTTTTCTATATAAAAAACTAATAACTCAATAAATCGATTACAAATGTTTTCCTTTCGAGGAGAGATTAAAAACTTACAAAGATCGCTATGATAATTTTGTTTCCACAAAAAGATGATGTGTTGAATGCTCCGTGTCATGCACGTTGCATGGTATCGTACCAAAGTAGAAAAGGCTGGTGTGGAGAGATCAATGTTCGGTGGATCCCTTTGTCGTGTTTGACGTCCTTCACAGTAATTCTCCTCAGAGTGGCTTCGTCAAACAAGTGGCTATATAAAGGACGCAGAGAGATATTTTACACACGAACTTTTGGTGGTGATGTATTTTGCCGGATCAGCAATTAAGTTGATAAATCATGGGAGAGAACAACTTGTATGTTGAATCATGCTCTTCCGTGGCTCGTAGTTTTTTTTTCTTGTTTTTCCAAAGAAAGGAAAAAACTAATAACTCAACAAATCAAGTACAAAAAAATTTCTCTTTCTTTTGGGGATTAAAAACCCACCTAATTTGTATACCTCAAGTTAATCATATTAATTTATATACCTCAAGTCAAGTCAAGTCAATCCTGCAATATTACCTTGCCATATGGCAATATAAGCTTGTATCATCTTCTCGGAATCGACGATATACGATTGAAGTTGGGTCATACATCGTAATCGTCTGCTTTGGACTTATGTACACACGAGCAAAACAAAAAGATAAATATTATCTTTCTTATACGAATTTGATGGTCGCATATAGATCATGTATCGATAATAATTGATCGATAATATTTTTCTTATCAAATTAAAAAAATTAGACTATAATCAATTAACATTTTATGATTAACACATCCAAAATTGTCGATCTCAACAACTTTATTATAGACACCTCATCACAACTTCAAGATCCTGTTTCCAATTAGGCTTCTATCACTTGCCTCTAAACGACACTACTACACAACCAAAGGGTCCGAACCACCTACACGGCATAACAGTACATACAAATAATACCCTGCGAGCCTCAACAAAGAAGGCAACAACAAAGGAGACATGTGTTCGATCATATGTCTGCATTCATCAAGTCGGAAAGCCTCAGCGCATCAAGAGATCCACAGCTCTGTGGTGTCTTGACAGAACATATATTTTCATAGACTTGCTTCATCGCTGGGCGCGATTCTGGGCTGTTGTTGGCACAACTTAGTGCCGCCGTTAAGACTGCAATTACTTCATCTGCAACTCGAGCCACAGGAAGTGATAGACGTTGGTCTAATGCATCTTTCACGAAGACATTGTTACCAGACGGAGATGACAGAATGGAGATAAGTTCTTCTCCATATGCTCCTACTAACAACTCAAGCGTGACCACACCAAAGCTGTACACATCACATTTGGTGGTTACTCTCATTTTGTAAGCAAGCTCTGCAAACAGCAACAGCAAATAGAAGAAACTTCCAATTTATAAAGATATCCAAAATACATACGATTGTCAAATACTAAGTCTACGTATGCTTCGATATAGCAGTAAGTGAATAGGGGATGCAAAATTTAGGATCATTTGTCTTTGATGGATTAATCTGGGAGAGAAACTTACCTGGTGCTAGGTAACCCCGTGTGCCTGCAAGCATGGTCCAATTTGATGAATCCGGCTTCAGCAGTCGAGCAATTCCAAAGTCGGAAACACAAGCCTTGAATTCTGAATCAAGTAGAATGTTGTTGCTTGTGATATCCCGATGAACGATGGATGGTGTGCAGTCATGATGCATGTAGAACAGAGCACGAGCAACATCCTTCACGATGCTCACCCTCTTCACCCAGTCCAATTCAGCTGCAGTTTCGCTTCGGAGAACAGATCCCAGACTTCCTCTCTCCATGTACTCGTACACCAGAAATTTGTGTCGAGGAGAGGAGCAGAACCCGTAAAGCTTGACGATATTGCGATGTCGAATTTGAGTAAGAGTTTGTATCTCATTTTGAAAGGGTTGCTCGTCGAATGTACCTTCAGTGTCTGGTAGGTGAATCTTCTTCACCGCTAGCAGCTCCCCACTTGCTAACTCTACTCTGTAGACTCTGCCATATGCACCACTTCCGATACAGTATTTGGCATCGAAATCTTCGGTGGCTTCGATGATGTCCTTGTATACATCTCTTCCATCAAAATTCAATATAGAAAATGCACCTTCTTTGTTGTGATTATCATCGACAGGTACTGGCGGGTTCTTTCTCTTGTGGAATCGTAAAGCAGCTGCATTGAATATAAACAAGAGAAGGAAGAAGACGACGGAAGCGATGATGGCTATTACAACCACTTTGTGGCGCTTGCTTCGGTCATCTTTTGTTGGAGTACCGAGTGTAACACACGGAGGCAATCCTCGAACAACTCCACACAGATCATTGTTATGGGCAAACCACTCTGCCGGGGCTCTTCGGAAAGCTGGGCTATCAGGAACAGGGCCGTCCAGTTCATTGTAGGATACATCTACGGTAGACAAGCTCATCATATACGTTAGCGAAGATGGAAGATGACCAGACAAGGAATTATGCGATAGATTCAGGCTTTGCAGCATCACCAATTTGCTGAGTTGGGATGGAATCTCCCCTGTTAGTGAGTTGTGGCTGACGTCAAATGTGTCTTGAAGGTCCACCAGATTACCAATGGCCAAAGGAATGGTTCCACGGAAGTTGTTGTTGTTAAGCTTCAACGATCGGAGTTTCATGCAGTTGCCTAATTGATCTGGGATTCTTCCTGCCAAGTTGTTGGATGAGAGATCAAGCAGTTCAAGATCGGACAGCATTCCAAACTCCGAAGGCACCTGGCCGACGAGTTGGTTGTTGCCCAAGCTCAGATTGTAGAGAAGGGTTAAGCTGCCGAAGCTCTTTGGGATCTCGCCTTGTAGGTAGTTGGAAGAGAGGTCCAGATCTTGCAGTTTCGTCAACTGCCCAAACTCGGTGGGTATGACTCCGGTGATGTTGTTATTTGAGATTCTCAGGCGCGTCAGATTGTGCCATCTTGCCCAGTCTGGTGGGAGTGTACCGGAGAGTAGATTGAAGCTCAAATCCATATAATAAAGATGGGGATACATTCCAAGACATTGAGATACATCTCCGGTGAGTTGGTTGTGTTCAAGACGAACCCTTTCTAGTGTGGTACAGTTTTTCAAGGTCGTGGGAATGGGACCTTGGAAGTTGTTCATGCTAAGAATGAAGTATTGTAGGGCTCCACTTTTGCATATGTCTGAGGGTAAATAACCAACGAAGTTATTATTTGACAACACTAGGTATGTCAGTCCAGTAATGTTGTTGATCTCCACAGGCAAAGGTCCAGACAACTGATTATCTAATAAACCTAGTTTTTTGAGTTTGGTCATGTTTCCTATAAAAGAAGGGATGGGACCTGACAATTGATTTTTTAAGAGTGCCAGATCAGTAACTTCAATTAGATTCCAAATCTCAAGAGGAATAAAACCAGATAATTGATTATCCTGAAGGTAAAGAATATTTAATTTAGTCATATTTCCTATAGAGGAAGGAATGAGACCGATTAAAAGATTTTTTGAAAGTAAGAGATCAGTAACTTTAATTAGATTTCCAATGTCAAGAGGAATAAAACCAGATAGTTGATTACCCCAAAAGTAAAGACTCTCTAATTTGGTCATATTTACTATAGAGGAAGGAATTGAACCAGTTAATAGGTTTTCCGAGAAGTCAAGATAGGTAATCTCAATAAGGTTTCCAATCTCGAAAGGGATAGGACCTGAGAGCTGATTTCTTGATAGCGAAAATAATTGCAGCTTGCTTAGGTTTCCAAAAGAAGAGAGAACTCCACCTGTTAGGTTATTATCAGCGATTGATAGGTAAATGAGATTAACTAGATTTTTCAATTCTCGAGGGATGACTCCAGTCAATCGATTTTGGTAGAGATCCAAGTGATAGAGCTTTGTTAAATTTCCTAAACTAGATGGGATTGATCCAGATAGCCTATTAACTCCAATCTCCAGATACATCAATTCGTGGAGCCTCCCTAACTCCTTAGGAATGACACCCACAAGCTTATTATCTTCCAAGTGCAAGGACACAAGGCCGGTGAGGTTGCTAAGAGATGGAGGTATAGCACTAACCATTTGATTCTGGCTAAGACTCAAGAATCGAAGCTCTTTCATGGAGCCTATCCCAATTGGGATTTTGCTTGTGAACTGATTGCTAGTGAGATCAAGAGATACAAGCCTGGAGAGAGCCGAGATGGTCGGAGGAATTGCCCCACCAAGCTGGTTGTAAGAGAGATTGAGACGGAGGAGCGATCCCAATGCCGAGAAATCAAGAGCATCAAGTAGCCCTGCCAAGCCCATTCTCGGCAAGGATATCTCGGTGATCACCAAACGCCCTCTACTTGTGACGGAGTAATTGCATGTAACTCCGGTCCAATTGCACGGACTAGAATTGAGATTCCAATATCTCAGGGATTGAGGACTCCTAAGAGTGGCTTTCCAGTGGAGCAACACCCTCCCTTGGGATCCGAGTGAAGCTTTGACAAGAAGAGCACGGGGAAGCAAGAACAGTAGCAGCAAAGTTTTGTGAAGCTGAGATGCCATACAGCAAGACAAGAAGGCAAATATGTGTTTTTCTGTTGCATGGTCCTTGAGCAAAGAGATAAGATATTTATTAGGGGATACACATCAATGAGTGCATCTTAATATTATTGACCAATTCTCTCACTGCATGCATGCTTCGGTCACCAGAATTCAACAACCATGACTCAAAATTCCATTGGTCATGACATCTAGTGCTATGTATGCCACTTAAGACTTTCTCTGCTACCATTTTTTTGTCTTTGGCATGCAAATTACTTTTTTTTTGTACTCTTATTAAACTAATCTTACAGCGATGTCATAAGTTTACCGAAAAGTCTTACGAGACAAGAGATGATGTGGTGATTACTATGTCGTGTAATGTATGGCATCGTATTGTCTACTAAAATAGGAAAATATAGATGGAGAGATCAATCGTGTGATGGATCTCAAGTCGTGTTAGACGTGCCACTCTTTCCACATTAATTCTCTTTAGAGTAGCTTTTTTTTCATTGTGTAAAACATAAAACGTTGCTATATTAGTAATCAAGAGGATATGTAAGAGAGGAAAAAAGATATTTTAGATAAGAATTTTGATAGTTTTGTATTTTACTATATCAGCAATTAAGTTGATAAGCCATGAGAGGACGACA
>NC_088353.1:5345000-5355000 GCF_036884655.1 Musa acuminata AAA Group | reverse complement strand
TACATGACAAGGCAAAGATTACCAACCAAGTCGAAAATAATCTTAGAAAAGAGATCGATTACCAACCGATGCTTTTATTAAAGCAAGCCACACGGAAACAAAGTCTACCGATCCTGACCAAAAGAAGCATCGGGGCACAGAGGAGTGCATATAGATCATATCTCCACGCTCATCAAATCGGAAAACTTCAATGCATCAATAGACCTGTCGGAGACCTGTTTCATTGTCGGGCGTGATTCAGGGTGGTTATCCACGCTACGAAGAGCCAAGCTCAAAACTGTAACCACTTCATCCGCAACTTGACCCTCAGGAACAGGTAGACGTCGGTCCAATACGTCTTTCACGAAGCCATCATTGATCGGTGAAGACGACAGAATGGAAATGAGTACTTCTTCATACTCTCCTATCAGCAACTCCAGCGTCACGACTCCGAAACTGTACGCGTCGCATTGGGTGGTCACTCTCATTGTATATGCAAGCTCTACAGACAACAAGAGCCAATGATCAAACCGCCAATCCATATAGATCTCCTCCGAAATATAATTTGAAGATGTTCTCAATTGCAGATAGTCTTAATTTGCACAAACAACGAGATCTGAGAGAGAGAAACTTACCAGGTGCCAAGTAACCCCGCGTGCCTGCAAGCATGGTCCAATTTGATGAATCCGGCTTCAGTAGTCGAGCAATTCTAAAGTCGGAAACATAAGCCTTGAATTCGGAATCAAGTAGGATGTTGTTGCTGGTAATATCTCGTTGAACGATAGGCAGAACACAATCGTGATGCATGTAGAACAGAGCACGAGCAACATCCTTCACGATGCTCACTCTCTTCACCCAGTCCAATTCAGCTGCAGTGTCGCTTCGGAGGACAGATCCCAGACTTCCTCTCTCCATGTACTCGTACACCAGAAATTTGTGTCGAGGAAAGGTGCAGAACCCATAAAGCTTGACGATATTGCGATGTCGAATTTGAGTTAGAGTTTGTATCTCATTTTGAAAAGGTTTCTCGTCGAATGTTCCTTCAGTTTCTGGTAGGTGAATCTTCTTCACCGCTAGCAGCTTCCCACTTGCTAACTCTGCTCTGTAGACACTGCCGTATCCACCGCTTCCGATACAGTATTTGGCATCGAAATCTTCGGTGGCTTCGATGATGTCCTTGTATACATCTCTTCCATCAAAATTCAAAATAGAGAATGCACCTTCTTTGATGTGATTATCATCGACCGGTACTGCCGGCTTCTTTCTCTTGTGCAATCGAAAAGCGGCTGCAGTGAATACAAACAAGAGAAGGAAGACGACGACGGAAGGAATGATGGCTATTACAACAACTTTGTGGCGCTTGCTTCGGTCATCTTTTGTTGGAGTACCGAGTGTAACACACGGAGGCAATCCTCGAACAACTCCACACAGATGAATGTTATGGACAAACCACTCCGCCGGGGCTCTTCGGAAAGCTGGACTATCAGGAACAGGGCCGTCCAGTTCATTGTAGGATACATCTACGGTAGACAAGCTCGTCATATACGTTAGCGAAGATGGAAGATGACCCGACAATGAATTATGCGATAGATTCAGGCTTTGCAGCATCACCAATTTGCTGAGTTGGGATGGAATCTCCCCTGTTAGAGAATTGTGGCTGACATATATTTTCTGAAAAGTCTTTAACTAGTCATGTTTCCTATAGAAAAAGGAATTGAACTTGTTAATATATTTTCTGAAAAGTCAAGAACGGTAATCTCAACGAGATTTCTAATCTCAAAAGGATAGGACCCGAGAGCTGATTTCCTCATAGGAAAAATGATTTCAGCTTGGTTAAATTTTTGAAAGAAGAAATAACTTTACCTATTAGATAATTATAAGAGATATCTAAGTAAATGAGATTAACTAGATTTTTCAATTCTGGAGGGATAACTCCAATCAATTGATTTTTGTAGAGATCCATGTGATAGAGCTTTGTCAAATTTCCTAAACTAGAAGGGATCGAACCAGATAGACTATTGACCCCAATATCTAGATACATCAACTCATGGAACCTCCCTAACTCCTTAGGAATTGTTGAATCTCGTATTTTGATGATGAAACTACTTGATATATGTTTATGATTTAATCTGCGTTTTGAGTGACGCAGGGTGCTTCGATCAGGATGAGATAATTAAAGCAGGAACATCATGTTGTGCCGGAGGAACATGTCAGAAGGTTGGACGTCGGGCCAGTGGATCGGTCGACTTATCGACAGAAGGCTTCGGGTAGTGGACTCGGGCATCGGGCCAAGAAGAGCGGTTATTGTGCCAAGGATATCGGAGTTGCGGAGTCAACTGGCCGATTGGGCAATAGGCCGTAGGAGAGGACAATGCGCCGAAGAATCAGACAAAGCGTCGAGGGACTAATGACATGCCGGACAACTTGGTTAATTGCTTAGGATTAATTGTCTCGATCGAAGTTTTGCTTTAATTGTGCAGGATTAACTATGATAACGATGAAGACATAAAGCGAAACAAAGTGTCGGAGTCAAGAGCGAAGGATTTGTTGCAAGTTCGAGAGTTCGACGGAAGTCCGAAGGTTCGTCGGGAATGCTACCAGAACTAGCCGAGAATGAGTTGGGAGCTTGCCGAAGGGTTTTCGGAAGCTTGCCAGAAGGTTCGTTGGAAGTTCGCGGAGCTCGCCGAGAAAGATCGGAGCTTGCCGAAGAAGCTCGTTGGAACTCGCTAAGATCAAATCGTGAAGTCTAGGAGCTTGCCGGGAGTCTGCAGAATGGTTTCCGAGAGTTCATCAGAAGACCGCCGGAAGTTTGCCGGAAGCTCGCTAGAAGAAGTTTTGACTTGCGGACTTTGTAATAGCTTAGAAAATGTCTTTAAAATCATAGTTAACACGTTAATTAGGGTTAGGATTAGGTGTTAATCCTATAACCCAAGTTCGGACTGGTTTGGGCCAAGTTTGGAGCCAAACCAAGTGAGCTGAAATAGTAAAAGAGGTGGCACCGCCAGGGTCAGAGGTGGCACCGCCCAAGAGAGGTTCTCCCAGCGAAGCTGGGAGGTGCAACCGCCCCAGGCAAGCGGTGGCACCGCCTGGGGCTCAGTCTCCGAGCGAGACTGGGCGGTGCAACCTCCCCTGACAGAGAGGTAGCACCGCCTGAGCTCGGGCTTCGAGCTCTGGCAGAGAGGTGGCACCGCCTGGGGCTCAGTCTCCAAGCCAGACTCAGGAGGTGCAACCGCCCCTGACAGAGAGGTGCAACCGCCTGAGCTCAGTCTTCGAGCTCTGCCAAGCGGTGCAACCTCTCCAGTCAGGAGGTGCAACCGCCTGATCTCGGAATTCCGAGATTTGATCGTTTTGAGCTCCAAATTTGAACTGGGTTGGGGCCTATAAATACCCCACCCATTCAGCACTGAAAAGATACAGAACCACACCGAATTCCTGATCTTTTCTGTGATTCTAAGAGCTCAAATTTGTGTTAAGTCCAAAAGTTCTCCTCTTTCTGTTCTTCAAGTCTTGAGTTGTAAAGAGAGGAGAGAAAGGTTTTGTAAGGGTTGTCTCCTGAGCCCGTCAAAAGGAGTGAAACTGTAAAAGGGCAGTTGGCCTTCGCCTATTGAAGGAAGGCCTCTAGTTGACGTCAGTGACCTCGTCGGTGGAGGAAGCCAAAAGTGGAGTAGGTCAAGACTGACCGAACCACTCTAAATCTCTGGTTTGCTTTCATTTTGAGCACTTTATCATTACTGCAAACCTCCTACATAGCTACTGTTCTTTGCGCTTTTACGAACAAGTTTCTACGTTCTGTTCTTTCTGAATCTGCATTCAGACGTAAATCGGTGTTTTCATACGATCTCTACATTGCGGTTTACACTTACGTTTTGATTCTATTTATAACTGCAAACTGTCTTCTGCGCTTTTACGAACGAGTTTCTTTGCAGTTTACGTTTACGTCTTGATTCTGTTTATAACTGCAAACTGATTTCTGCGCTTTTACCAACGAGTTTCTCTGCAGTTTACGTTTACATTCCATTTATAACTGCAAACTGACTTCTGCGCTTTTATGAACGAGTGTCTAAGTTCAAATCTTTCTGAATCTACGTTTTGACGTAAAACTGTGTTTATACGCAAACCGTGCTTAGACGCAATCTGCGCTTAAGACGCAAACTGCGCTTAAACGCAAACTACGCTTAGATGCAATCTGAGCTTCGACGCAATCTGCGCTTAGACGCAATCTGAGCCTAAGACGCAAACTGCACTTAGATGCAAACTGCGCTTAGACGCAATCTGCATTTAGACGCAAACTGCATTTAGACACAAACTGCATTTAGACGCAAACTGCGTAAACTACGCTTAGACGCAAACTATGTTTAGACGTAAATTGTACTCAATCATAAGTAATCTTAGAATCGGCTTTTGCTGCAAAATAGTTTCTATCAAACAAACGCAGCTTTCGTTTTTAATCGCTGAAAGATTTCCGCTGCACTAATTCACCCCCCCCCCTCCTCTTAGTGCTCTCGATCCTAACAATTGGTATCAGAGCTGGGTATTTCTCATTTCGGATTTACACCCGAGAGAAATGGCTCTTCATGGCTTTCAAGAGGGCCTTTCGGTTTTTCGTCCACCGTTGTTTAACGGATTGGACTACACTTATTGGAAAACTCGAATGAGAGTTTTCTTGATTTCTATGAATTTGGATTTAAGGAATATCGTTGAAAACGGCTTTCAACTTCCCTCTAAACCGATGAACGAATGGTCGGATTTGGAGAAGAAGTATTTTTCTTTAAATGCGAAGGCTATGAATGTCTTATTTTGCGCTTTAGACAAAAATGAGTTCAAACGGATTTCTACGTGCGAAACGGCTTTTGACATTTGGCGAACACTTGAAATCACGCACGAGGGAACTAGAAGAGTCAAAGACTCGAAAGTTAATATTTTACTACATGATTTCGAGCTTTTTCAAATGCAACCAAGCGAGACTATAACCGACATGTACACCTGTTTCACGGATGTCGTCAATAGTTTAAGAGCTCTTGGAAAATGTTATTCGGATTTTGAACTCGTAAATAAGATTTTGCGCTCACTTTCTAAACCTTGGGATTAGAAAGTAACTGCTATTCAAGAATTGAAAAACTTGAACCAATTTCCACTTGAAGAACTAATTGGTTCCTTGATCACATATAAAATGACGTGCAATGCACGTGAAGAACTTGAGAACCACCTTCCAAAGAACAGGAAGGATTTGGGACATAGAATATTTGAAGACCACTCGAGCATAAGCTCAAGTGATGGTGAACTTAAACTACAAATGAAATAAAAATTAAAAAATAAAAAGAACGGAACTACTTGCTTTGAACGCAAGAAGAAGAACAAAAATTGGGATGAATCGAGCTCCTCCGAAGACGAGGAGAAAATCAACAAAGGCGAGGTGGCAAACTACGCCTTTACGCCTTTCGACGCTGAGGTAATCAAAATGCCTTTAATTTACTTTGAAATTACATGATGCTTTTCATAAAGCATTTTTCTTTTTCATTTAATTTTCTTGAAAATTACATGTTTAATAATTTTAGGAATCATGCTTATCATTCTAGTAATTTTGAAAATAATCATGAAAATTACATGTTTATGATAAACAAAATGAGTTTGATTAAAAATACCTTATGAAATCATGCTATATGTGGTTGAGAAGTAATAATGTGTATCACGTTGATTTCCATTGTTATTTCTCGATTTTGAGTATATGAAATGCTACAATTGATAAAGACTTGAAATGTAATCCTCTATCTTATTGATTTGTCAATAAATTTATGCTTGTCATACATGAATTTATTGAATGTAATTTTGAGGATGATTTCAGATTTGACAAATGCTTGATTCGTATTTATGACATAAGATACACTTTAAATATGAATCATGCTTCAATCATTTTCTATCTCTAGAGTTCTCGATTTTGATGAAATACAAGTGATAAATTCATTTATGATATCTTGTAAATCACTTGAATTATGAATGAGTTTTTTTTTATGATGTGTTAAAAGAATCACTTAAAAAGAAAATGCTTTTCCCATCTTATCGAGATTAATGATTTCATGATATTATGTGAATCTCGAAATTGATTTTGATAGTAATAACGTTATTCATGTTATGAATCTTAAAAATGATAATATGCTTCATGTGATAATATGAATACATGAAACACTTATGATATTCCTTGTATTCATAAAATATTTATCTCATCATCCAATAACTCTTCTTGATATTCCTTATGAGATGAAATGAAATAATGCATGAAATACAAATGAGGAGTTAATGATCATGCATAATAGGATGTAATGAATTCTGACATTTAGATACCATCGTTTGAATATATATGATCATGTTGCCAAAATGATATATCATGAATGCTTGAATATCATGTTTGACATGCTCATGATGATGATTGATTTTTCGGTATCATGCATAATATATATATATATATATATATATATATATATATATATATATATATATATATATATATATATATATATATATATATATATATATATATATATATATATATATATATGAAATGTAATGTTACTGAATTTGTGCATGTTTTAATTTGAAAATATAATGATGCACAAATAAGATTGATACTAACCTTTGTCATGATTTAAAAATTGATGTAAATGGTTTTTCCCTTCTTTTTGACAATGACAAAAGGGGAGATAGCTAGTTTGCACAATTCAAGAAGAAAGCAAAAATTGCACTTCTCAAAAGAGAAGAAATTGCTATCTTGAATATCACCAAGAAGTGCTATCTTGCAAATCTCAAGACACACAAATGCAATCATGCAAAATTTGTAATTTTGCACATCATTAAAATTTATGATGCTTTGGTGATTATGCATGTTCTAAAATGTTATAAAATTCACTAGCTTGCATGATGTAAAACTTAGCTATATTGAACATCACCAAGGAATGCTATCTTGCCTATCTCAAGAAGCAAAAAGTTAACTTGCACATCTAGCAAAACTTATATTTCAAGAAGCAAGAGTTGCTTTCTTGAACATCTAAAAATTGCTAGCTTGCGGGCCTTAAAATGTAGAAATTTTTTGCTAGCTTGAATATGGTAAACTTGCTATCATACTACCATGATGATGAGCATACCTTATCTTCATGATTATATTTGAAAAACTATGGCAAAAATCTGTCCGAATGATTAAACCTGTTAAAATTATTTTTCAAACTTTTTTGATTAAATGATCAAATCACTTGATTGCCATAATGATTTTATACAATTACTTGCCATGATTACATGTTGGAAATTATGTGCTTGAATACAAAAATTTTCATGATAATAAGCATGTTTTACCTTCATGATTGTAATTGAATATCTCTAGTAAAACCCTGTCCGAATGTATGAAAGTGTCAAATTTCATTTTCGGATTTTCTTGATCCTAACAATTGGATTTTCTTGATACATTATCCTCTTCCGAATTTAACAAGCATATGTCATATCAAGTTTAATTCACATCATTGATTTTTGACATATGGAATCATCTAGCAAATGCACTTATCATGTGAAAAATATTTTTCGAGAAACATATTTGATGATTCCCTCTTATAAAAGGAAGATATTTTTACATACAAGGATTTGACTCACTTACATATCTTAATCCTTGCAAAAATGAAGTGTGCTTTAATATCTTATCAATTTGAACTTCAGATATGGCTTTCCTCCTTCATGTAAAAAAAATAACAAATAAAAAGGAAGAAGCAATAAAAGCTATCTCCATGTCATGTTTTCCTCGAGATATTTGCATAATTGGTATCCTATCACTCACTATTGAAAAATGACATGAACCAACTTATGGCATCGCACTTATATTTAAAATTTGCTTATATCGGTCTCCTTGTTGTTGATGACAAAGGGGGAGAAATATATAAATTGATACAATGAGTGCCATATTTGAAGAATATGAATAGATGTTATGAATGCCATATTATGATGAGATATCAAAAGCAGCATTCATATGAATAGGTGCTATGAATGCCATATCATGTTAAGATATCAAGAAATTGAATTACAATTTTACATGTTGATATCTTACCATTTGATGATAGCAAACTTGCATGATGGTAACAATAGATATTATGTTTTTTATGCAATGAGTTAAAACTTACATCACAAACACTTGATTGTGGTACTTCTCCTTTTTGTTGATGACAAAGGGGGAGAAGTATGTTGATGACATCACATGTTATGCATAAGTTTATGATGACATGTTGCTTGGATTTTTGAATCCAAGAGTTTCTATCAATATGGCATATTGATAGGGGAGTTTGTTTAAACTCTGGGAGTTAAGGTTAACTTCGTTTATGATGACATGTTGCTTAGATTTTTGAATCTAAGAGTTTCTATCAATATGGCATATTGATAGGGGGAGTTTGTTTAAACTCCGGGAGTTAAGATTAGCTCTGTCATCAAGTAGTTGTCATCATCAAAAAGGGGGAGATTGTTGAATCTCGTATTTTGATGATGAAACTACTTGATATATGTTTATAATTTAATCTGCGTTTTGAGTGACGCAGGGTGCTTCGATCAGGATGAGACAATTAAAGCAGGAACATCATGTTGTGCCGGAGGAACATGTCAGAAGATTGGATGTCGGGCCGGTAGATCGGTCGACGTATCGACAGAAGGCTTCAGGTAGTGGACTCGGGCATCAGGCCAAGAAGAGCGGTTATTGTGCCAAGGATATCGGAGTTGCGGAGTCAACTGGCCGATTGGGCAATAGGCCGCAAGGGAGGACGATGCGCCGAAGAATCAGACGAAGCGTCGAGGGACCAATGACATGCCGGACAACTTGGTTAATTGCTTAGGATTAATTGTCTCGATCGAAGTTTTGCTTTAATTGTGCAGGATTAACTATGATAACGATGAAGACATAAAGCGAAACAAAGTGTCGGAGTCAAGCGCGAAGTATTTGTTGCAAGTTCGAGAGTTCGACGGAAGTCCGAAGGTTCGTCGGGAATGCTACCGGAACTAGCCGAGAATGAGTTGGGAGCTTGCCGAAGGGTTTTCGGAAGCTTGCCGGAAGGTTCGTTGGAAGTTCGCGGAGCTCGCCGAGAAAGATCGGAGCTTGCCGAAGAAGCTCGTTGGAACTCGCTAAGATCAAATCGTGAAGTTTAGGAGCTTGCCGGGAGTCCGCAGAATGGTTTCCGAGAGTTCATCGGAAGACCGTCGGAAGTTTGCCGGAAGCTCGCTAGAAGAAGTTTTGACTTGCGGACTTTGTAATAGCTTAGAAAATGTCTTTAAAATCATAGTTAGCACGTTAATTAGGGTTAGGATTAGGTGTTAATCCTATAACCCAAGTTCGGACTGGTTTGGGCCAAGTTTGGAGCCAAACCAAGTGAGCTGAAATAGTGAAAGAGGTGGCACTGCCCAAGAGAGGTTCTCCCAGCGAAGCTGGGAGGTGCAACCGCCCCAGGCAGGCGGTGGCACCGCCTGGGGCTTAGTCTCCGAGCGAGACTGGGCGGTGCAACCTCCCTTGACAGAGAGGTAGCACCGCCTGAGCTCGGGCTTCGAGCTCTGGCAGAGAGGTGCAACCGCCTCATTCAGGAGGTGGCACCGCCTGGGGCTCAGTCTCCGAGCCAGACTCAGGAGGTGCAACCGCCTGAGCTCAGTCTTCGAGCTCTACCAGGCGGTGCAACCTCTCCAGTCAGGAGGTGCAACCGCATGATCCCGGAATTCCGGGATTTGATCGTTTTGAGCTCCAAATTTGAACTGGGTTGGGGCCTATAAATACCCCACCCATTCAGCACTGAAAAGATACAGAACCACACCGAATTCCTGATCTTTTCTGTGATTCTAAGAGCTCAAATTTGTGTTAAGTCCAAAGGTTCTCCTCTTTCTGTTCTTCAAGTCTTGAGTTGTAAAGAGAGGAGAGAAAGGTTCTGTAAGGGCTGTCTCCTGAGCCCGTCAAAAGGAGTGAAACTGTAAAAGGGCAGTTGGCCTTCGCCTATTGAAGGAAGGCCTCTAGTTGACATCG
>NC_088353.1:5335000-5340000 GCF_036884655.1 Musa acuminata AAA Group | reverse complement strand
GCGTTAACGTTGGGATGCCTCCATCCCTGGGAACGAGGAGGGGCTACTCTCTGAGTCCGAAAGGGAGGTGAACAGTTAGTGGTTCTCCTTTGAGGTAAGCTCGGATGTTCGTGTGACATTGGCCCTCATTCTAGCGTCAAAAATGTTGGTGAACTCATTCGCTATGGTCGAGGAGTCAGCACGGCTTGGTTCACGGGTTGATGTCCGAAGTTCCTGATGCTCGGGAGTGCGTCTCTTGGTCGGTTGGAGGAAGTGCCAAGACCGAGCTAGATTAGAGATCGAGATGGCCGCGTCTCCAATGCGGGATTGAGTTGGGTCAGTGCTGGCCGCGTTCCTGCACCCAGACCCTAGGTCGGGGATTCCCGACTTGGGCCCATCGTAGATTAAGTCGGTGATTTTTTCTCTTTTTTTTCCCTAGTCAGATACCGGTCGGGGGCTTTTATACTATTATCTGAGGATCGATCGTACGCGGATTTGGCATGGCAGCCGACCCCCTCGAGTGGTGAGTTCGTATCTTCGTGCGGCCTCCATCCGGTATGTGCGGAACGGCGCCATGCGACAATGTCTGGAGTTTTTCGGGACGGGACTTGTCAAGAGGACGCCTTCTTGTACGAGCTTCAGCTCGGCGTGGGAGGAAGGCAGCCCTTATGTTGAATCTGCAAGGGTGTGACGTGATGCTTAGTCCGCATATGTGATGACGTTAGAGGTAGATCGTAGCATGAATCATGACGTGACTGAGATCCGAAATATGCCTTATCAATTGAAGATGCTTAAGACAAGAAGATTTCGAAGATTTCCCAGCGTCGGAAGAACAGATCCATATAAATGATTCAGAGAGAGATCCAACAAGGAGAGTTGAGTCAAATTTCCCAGGCTTTGAGGGATTGATCCCGTGAGAAAGTTGGCGGAGCGATCCAACTCTTGGAGATTCTCGAGATCCCCCATTTCTTCAGGAATACTTCCTGAGAAGCCATTTCCGGACAGGGTGAGGAAGTCGAGGCTTGTCATGTTGCCTAACGAAAGAGGGATGGAGCCACTAATTTTATTTCCACTGAGATTTAAGGATCTCAGCTTTGTGAGAGAACTGATCCTGGCTGGGATCGTCCCCGTGAAGTCGTTTCCTTGGACATCAAAAGAGATGAGCTCAGAGAGAGTGAAGATGGTGGGAGGGATCTGCTCGCTGAGCCTGTTGAACGTGAGATTGAGGCTGGTCAGTGATGGCAAAGCGGAGAAGTTGAGAGTGTGGAGTGGCCCATCCAAACCCATGCTCGGCAGATTAACCTCGGTGATCACCCTGTGACGCCGGAGGCTGCAGGTTATGCCTCTCCAGCTGCTTGGGCTGGTGCTGAGGTTCCAATATCGAAGTGATTGTTGGCTTCTGAGGCTGGCTTTCCATTGAAGGAGCACTCGACGTTGCAATGCAAGCGAAGACGATGCCAGCTTCGGAGAAACTGAGAAGACAAGCAAGAGAAGAAGAAGGCGGTGGAGAGATTTCTGGGAGAAGAAAGATTCCATTGCTAGACACGCTAACTCTGTCACGTATATTCTTTTCCCTCTAATGTGGAACGATGAAACGAGCTAATAATGCATATTCTTTTCCCTTATCCTTTTCTCTTTGACGACGTGATCATTTTATATTTGTAGTAAACAGGGAGTTAGTAGTTGCCAATAGCAGCGTAGTCTCGAGCCACTGAATCAGACAACCATTGCATTTCATCATACGAACGCTATTCCTCCCTCCTATTGCTTTAAATATTACTCTAAGCAGCATAGCAATCCCATATGCTAAGCCGTGAGAATAGGAAGCTCATTGCTCTGATTCGTGGAAATGATGTAGGAGATTTCATTTGATAATATTTAATGGATGCATGAGCTATTGATTACGTAACGAAATCACTAAAGCACACAACACATACAAATCTACGAATGAATTCCTACTCATCGGTCGGCCCTCTGTCATGCCTCCGTAGCAGAGCAGTCATGGTGGGCAGGTAGACATCAGAAACCAATCATCCCTCAGCCTTCATTTAATTTCCTTCACAAATTCTCAAGAAAGTGTAAAGCATATAGTAAAAGAAAATCAAACTTTTCAAGCGTCCAAGATTTAGAAAAGAGATCGATTACCATCCGATGCTTTTATTAAACACGCTGAAGAATGAAACCACTAATAAAGCAAGCCATACGGAAACAAAGTCTACCGATTCTGTCCAAAAGAAGCATCGGGGCACAGAGGAGTGCATATAGATCATATCTCCACGCTCATCAAGTCAGAAAACTTCAATGCATCAATAGATCGGAGGCTTGGTGGGGGTGTTCTGACCACGCATAACTTGTCGGAGACCTGTTTCATTGTCGGGCGTGATTCGGGGTGGTTGTCCACACTGCGAAGAGCCAAGCTCAAAATTGCAACTACTTCATCCGCAACTTGACCATCCGGAACGGGTAGACGTCGGTCTAATACATCTTTCACAAAGCTATCGTTGATCGGTGAAGACAACAGAATGGAAATGAGCACTTCTCCATACTCTCCCATCAGTAACTCCAGCGTCACCACTCCAAAACTGTACACGTCGCATTGGGTGGTCACTCTCATTGTATATGCAAGCTCTGCAGACAACAAGAGCCAATGATCAAACCGCCAATCCATAGAGATCTCCTCCGAAATATAATTTGAAGATGTTCTCAATTGCAGCAGGTAGTATTAATTTGCACAAGATCTGAGAGAGAGAAACTTACCTGGTGCTAAGTAACCCCGTGTGCCTGCAAGCATGGTCCAATTTGATGAATCCGGCTTCAGTAGTCGAGCAATTCCAAAGTCGGAAACACAAGCCTTGAATTCGGAATCAAGTAGGATGTTGTTGCTGGTAATATCTCGATGAACGATGGGTGGTGTGCAGTCATGATGCATGTAGGATAAAGCACAGGCGACATCCTTCACGATGCTCACCCTCTTCACCCAGTCCAATTCAGCTGCCGTCTCGCTTCGGAGGACAGATCCCAGACTTCCTCTCTCCATGTACTCGTACACCAGAAATTTGCGTCGGGGAGAGGAGCAGAACCCGTAAAGCTTGACGATATTGCGATGTCGAATTTGAGTAAGAGTTTGTATCTCAGTTTGAAAGGGTTGCTCGTCGCATGTACCTTCAGTGTCTGGTAGATGAATCTTCTTCACCGCTAGCAGTTCCCCACTTGCTAACTCTGCTCTGTAGACACTGCCGTATGCACCGCTTCCGATACAGTACTTGGCATCGAAATCTTCGGTGGCTTCGATGATGTCCTTGTATACGTCTCTTCCATCAAAATTCAATATAGAGAATGCACCTTCTTTGATGTGATTATCATCGACCGGTACTGCCGGCTTCTTTCTCTTGTGCAATTGAAAAGCAGCTGCAGTGAATACAAACAAGAGAAGGAAGACGACGACGGAAGGAATGATGGCTATTACAACCACTTTGTGGCGCTTGCTTCGGTCATCTTTTGTTGGAGTACCGAGTGTAACACACGGAGGCAATCCTCGAACAACTCCACACAGATCATTGTTATGGGCAAACCACTCCGCCGGGGCTCTTCGGAAAGCTGGGCTATCAGGAACAGGGCCGTCCAGTTCATTGTAGGATACATCTTCGGTAGACAAGCTCGTCATATACGTTAGCGAAGATGGAAGATGACCCGACAAGGAATTATGCGATAGATTCAGGATTTGCAGCATCACCAATTTGCTGAGTTGGGATGGAATCTCCCCTGTTAGTGAGTTGTGGCTGACGTCAAACGTGTCTTGAAGGACCACCAGATTACCAATGGCCAAAGGAATGGTTCCACTGAAGTTGTTGTTGTTAAGCTTCAACGATCGGAGTTTCATGCAGTTGCCTAATTGATCTGGGATTCTTCCTGCCAAGTTGTTGGATGAGAGATCAAGCAGTTCAAGATTGGACAGCATTCCAAACTCCCAAGGCACCTGGCCGACGAGTTGGTTGTTGCCCAAGCTCAGATTGTATAGAAGGGTTAAGCTGCCGAAGCTCTTTGGGATCTCTCCTTGTAGGTAGTTGCCCGAGAGGTCCAGCCCTTGCAGTTTCGTCAACTGCCCAAACTCGGTGGGTATGACTCCGGTGATGTTGTTATTGAGATTCTGAAGAGCGTCAGATTGTGCCATCTTGCCCAGTCTGGTGAGAATGTACCGGAGAGTTGATTGAAGCTCAAATCGATATAAGAAAGATAGGGATATACTCCAAGAAATTGAGATACATCTCCGGTGAGTTGGTTGTGTTCAAGACGGACCCTTTCTAGTGTCGTACAATTTTTCAAGGTCGTGGGAATGGGACCTTCGAAATTGTTCATTTGAAGAATGAGGAATTGTAGGGCTCCACCTTTACATATATCTTGGGGTAAATAGCCAGAGAAGCTATTATTTGACAACACTAGGTATGTCAGTCCATGAATGTTATATCTCCGTAGGCAAAGGTCCAGACAACTGATTATTATATACACCTAGTTTCACGAGTTTAGTCATATTTCCTATAGAGGAAGGGACAGGACCTGACAGTAGATTTTTGAAGAGTGCTATATCAGTAACTTCAATTAGATTCCCAATCTCAAAAGGAATAAAACCGGATAATTGATTATCCAAAAGATAAAAAATATTTAATTTAGTCATGTTTCCTATAAGGAAGGGATGAGACCCGTCAAAAGATTCGTTGAGAGTATGAGATCTGTAACTTCAATTAGATTTCCAATCTCATGAGGAATAAAATCAGATAATTGATTATCCCAAAGGTAAAGGATCTTTAATTTGGTCATATTTCCTATAGAGGAAGGAATAGGATCAGTCAAAAATTTTTTTGAGAGTGAGAGATTAGTAACTTCAATTAGATTCCCAATCTGAAAAGGAATAAAACCAGATAATTGATTATCCCAAAGGCTAAGTCTTTCTAATCTAGTCATGTTTCCTATAGAAGAAGGAATTGAATTCGTAATAGGTTTTCTGACAAGTTGAGATCCGTAAC